>NW_027152061.1:23788-28658 GCF_004359215.1 Bremia lactucae | reverse complement strand
AAAGGATCAGTCGATTAATTGGTATTCCTTCTACTATACCCAATAGAATTTTGCGATTGATGTTTTTTTGTTAAAGATTTTTCCGAGCAGATTAAAAAAAAAAATGTCTTACCAGGTCTTGTTTTTATTAGTCAAAGGAAGGAAATAATTGTTGAGTAAAACGCTTTGCGGCTATACATAGGCGCCCGTCAAATGTTGCTAGCGTTTTAAATAGATTCTTGAAGAAATCACACAGGTCTTCGAGCTGAGTTTGAGTGTCTATATTACTAGAATTAGACGGAATGACTTCTCAATCTACCTAGAATATGACTGTGAGCCTGCTAGCTAGAGTATTATACAGTGTATCTGCTATAATACAGATTCCTAACGTTGTTCGATGAGGGAGAATGGAGAATCTACGATCGATCCTCTTGTATCTTCCGATGCAACCAACCTTGCATTTGTTGCTTGAGGAACCTCACAGCGAATAAATGTGGGTTGACTTGCATAAAACCACCAAGTGAGCGAGAACACCGAAGTTGTTTCAATACACACTTGATCGAAGCTTGGTCTTCTTCAGATTGAGAACGACGCATGGAAGCTCGTACATGAGCGCTGAACGTCGTATAAATGACACGGAGTGCTGGTAGCAACGGTGTTGGTGCGCGCTGTCGGAACAGACAGTCGTTGCGCACGGTCCACACAAAGTGAAGGACGATCGCACGCATGATCTGCCATAGGTCTCCTCCCAACATGCCGATGTGTTCTTTCCACTCGTCAGTTGGTGTGGGTCGACGTCCAAGTACAATGTCGATCCACTTTGGGGCGTAGGTGAAGAACGAAGACCAGTCACGAAACATCACTGGCCATAGTTCAGAGGGCAATACGCACTCGAAGAACAGATGTTGTTCTGTCTCCACTGCAGAACACCCATCACGGATGCAATATATGATCTGCGGGTGAGCGTCTCGCAGGAAAGAGAAGCGAGATCGTACTGGCAACAGACGCATTGCCAGTCGATACTGGAGATCTTCATACACCGGTAGCAGTATCTTTCTCAGGTGTTTGCACAGTCGCACAAACCTCTTGATGTCATCTGCTGTGGCTCGAACGTGGTGTAGTTGGATGGGGTGAGGTTTCTTCGGCGTTGGTGGTTGCCACACGATAGCGAGCAGCTGGGATCGGGGAATCGAGGGAACAATATGTGTTCGTTCCCCAACCTTCACTCCAACGTAAGGAGCTCGAGAGATCTCCGTGTTGTTTGTAATGGGGACTACTGAGTTGGTTTCGCACAGTCCGATCAGTCGCTGGAAGACTTGTGAGGCTTCAACATGGAGTGCGCGGAGCCACTTGTATTGCTGGTAAGCTGGTACAGCAGTGTACTGGTAGTCGATATGAGAGCGAGCAAAAGCGTCGACGTTTGGCCATGAACCATCCGGACATAGGAAGTCAGAGAGACTTCTTATCTGGAAAGCGTTGGCGACGTGTTGACGATAACTGCGCTGGGGCTCTGCAACCATACAGAAGCTACGACGCTGGACTTCTGAAGTGTCAATTCGAGTTGCCTTGACATACTGGAACTCGGACGCACCATGGAACCAGATCGGTTGTCGGAGCAGGTATGTGAGACGAGCTGGAGGATTGAGATCACGCCATGTGACTTCCCACTTGAGTGAGTACCACAGACACCACACCACTCTCCACCATTGGGACAAGACACACCGCTTGGGTAGTGCACCATGTCGCAGCGGACTGATCGTCAGGAAGTCGAGTGGCTGCCATGGGCCCCAACCTGGGAGAGCAAGCAATAGGAGTGTTAATCCTGCAGTGGTCCAGTTGCGTGTCGTCGAGGTTGAGGCAGCGACAAACTGGAGCAACTGTTGGAGCTTCTGACGCTTGAGTGAAGCTTCGATGCTGGGGATGTGCAATCCACCCTCCGAGCGTGGTTGATACAGGAACTCCTTGGCGATCAACTGGATATGCTTGGCGTTGCGTTCGTAGCGACGACTGAGCACGAATCGGTTGAGTGTCGACTGCCACTTCTTGACAATGCGGTCAGGAACTGGGGCATGTACCGTGTAGTGCCAGAGCCGAGAAAGAACCATGGTGAGCGCGATGAGTAGACGACCTCTCAAGGTTCGTGCTCGACGGAACCAGAGCAGGAAACCTTCATAGAAGCGTCGATCCAGGAACTCGATGATGGCATCGTCCGTTGTGTCTTGACCGAAGAGGAGACCGAGAAACTTGACATTCCCGCCTCTCTGCAGTACCTTGATGCCAGGGATAACTGGGGCTTCACGTAACCGATGCAGTGGCATCAAAGTACACTTGCTCAAGTTGAGCTTGGCACCAGAGCCATCGCAATACACCTGGACAAGTTCGAGTTGCGCTTGGATACCTTGTATCGAGCTAGAGAGCAACGTCGAGTCATCAGCGAAGAACAATCCGGGAACTGTGTGATCCTCTGTCAGACAGATGCCATGTTCTTCGTGTTGACGTAACAGATTACCCAATGGTTCGATGACCATTAGAAAGAGCAATGCTGAGAGCGGGTCACCTTGTTTGACACCGCGTGTCGGACAGATTGCTGGCTGGATGTGACCATTGATCAGAAGGTGAGCCTGTTGACCTGTGTACAGCAGCTTCACCCAGTCGGAGAAGGCTCCACCACAGCCCATGCGATCAAGCACTTGGAACATATAATTCCAGTTGACTCGGTCGTACGCTTTCTCAAAGTCGAGAAACATGGCGTAGGCCTCTTCATCTCTTGCAGTCACGAGATCTTGCAGATCAGCCAGAAAGCGAATGTGGTGATGGATGGATCTACCCTTCACGAACGCCTTCTGATCGACGTGGATCAGTTTGGGTAGGGAGAGCTGTAGTCGATACGTCAGTGTCTTGGACAGAGCTTTGACGTCGACTCCCATGAGCGAGATCGGTCGAAAGTTTCCCGGATCGGCCCGGGAACCCTTCTTGTGTAAGAGACAGACTGCTGACTGACGCTGGGAGTATAGGAGCTCACCTCGTGCTAGCTGATAGTTGAACACGATGCTCAGACATTCACCAAAGACATCAGTTGCAACTTGATAGAAACCAGCTGTGAGTCCATCCATCCCAGGAGCAGAGCTGGCCTTCATGTGTTTGAGTGCGTCAGCCAAATCGGCGCCGGAGATTGGAGTGTTCAGCAGATCTTGTTCTTCTGTCGAGAGCCGCTTTTCGATCGTACTCAGCAACTTCCATCTTTTGCTGGAGTTGGTTGGCGGCGTAGATTCAGCTGGACTGTCTCGATCTCCCATGATAGATCCCCAGTGAGCTCGGAATCCCGCTGAGATATCTTGGGAGTTGCGTGAGACACGTCCATTCGATGTCTGGACTTCTTCGATACTGACTCGACGGAGTGAAGTGTCTAGTGGTCGGAAGAAGTATTTGGATGACGTCTCAGCATGTTGAGCTTGGAAGTCGAAGGCAGCGTCTTGGTTATAGCAACTAGACCTGTTCACACAGTCCCGGTATGCTTCCATAGCGGCATGGAAACCAGCCTGGGATACGGAGTGACGATCTTCGCGGAATCGCTTCGCTGCGTCGTCGAGTGTCTTGCGAGCTATTTCGACTGCAGCTTCATTTTGGGATCGAAGTTTGCGTTGGAGTGCCTGTAGAAGCCGACGGACTGACTTCTTCCATTGTTCCCAGACCTTGCCTGGGTTCTTGGCGGCTTGGATATCTTGTAGTAGTTGCTGAGCCTCACCCTGGATGGCTTCAACCACCTCCGGGTACTCAAGCAGATATGCTGGGAATCTCCAATATCCATGACCATGCAACTGGGACATGGAGCGGAGTGTGACTTGGTGCACCAAGTGGTCACCTGCACCCTTGGGTTCGAAGTACTTGGCATCGCCGTACACTGCGTTGCTGAAGTCTTCAGACATGAGGATGTAGTCGAGTCGGTTTTTACGTGGCTGAGGACCTGTGTACACTCGTTCATCTGGATGGTGGATGCGCCAGGAATCTACCACTCCAAGCTGACCGAGCCAACCGAGGCATGCACTGCGTCCAGGACGAGCACGAAGCGAGGGTTGAGATGAGTCCATGCTTGGATCCAGAGGTGTGTTGAGGTCGCCGAGCACGAGGTGCGTCGCATTGTCTTCGAACAAGTCGACTCGTAGGTGATCGAAGAACACCAACTTGTCGGAGTCGTTGACAGGCGAGTAGACATTGTGGATGTATATGGGAGCATTCCCAACTGACACTCGGATCACTAGATAGCGACCTGGGACTGTCAGATCGGGAAGCTCCACCACAGTGTCGAAACCTGGGAAATCCGAGCGGAGTACAGTCAGCACTCCACCTGACCGACCGGTAGTCTGGGTTGAGCTGTTAGCACCCGGATCACTGACAAAGAGTTTGTGCTGGAATCGGGCGTCGTGGTTGAACTTGAGTGTGTCGAGATGATGAGAATCACGTAGTTTGGTTTCTTGGACACAAGAGACGCTGTGTCGCTGGAGAAAATTTTCAATCAGCAGATGGCCATTCTTCTTGATCCCATTGGTGTTGACTGTCAGCAAGCTGACGCCTTGCCACGAAATCTTGGCTGTGTCTACTGTTTCGACAACTTTACGAACTCTGACTGAGTGGGCCAGTCACGAGTGTGAGTTGATCGTCTACCTTCTGTAACTGGAGTACGCTTGCATCGTCTGGGTAGAAGCCATCACTGGCGCGAAGGGCTTCAAGGTCGTTCAGCATGGAACCCTGCCATTGGACAGCTTCCCAAAGTTTGAAACAGATCTCTCCAAGCTTGGATCTCAACAGTGCCAAAAGCAAGTTGGGGTGAAGAAGGCGACGATTGTGTGCTGGAATCCACGCGATCGACATACCAGTCACATGTTGGAGCCAG
>NW_027152061.1:15407-22633 GCF_004359215.1 Bremia lactucae | reverse complement strand
TTAATATGTATTGCGAGCGTATCTTTCTAGATACCTCGCGTAACGGATGACGCTAGCCGTCATCACGGATGACGCTGGGCGTCATCCCTCCTAATGTGAATGCACCCATGTGCATCACATACACAAGGGTTGGTCACAAATGTGCACCACACCCGAGTGCTGGGTCTAATTACTATTATTTAGTAATTGACCATCCCCTTAAGTACACCAAGTGTACTTAACGGGGACTGTGTAACATTAGGGCAACTTTAGCCCGTTACAGACTCAAAGAGTCTCGTGGTTCTACAGAACTAATGGGTTTAAAAATTCAGGGAGTCGTACAAGCTATTAAAGCTTAACAAATCCTAGTTCAAGGGTGTGAGGGGTCCATAGAACCAAGTGGGAACTAGTGTCCAAGAGTATATGCCTTAGAGAGGCTTCTATCTCTTACAGATGAATGCACAAAGAGTTACTTGCTATGAAGTATGCTCTTGTCAAATTTAGAGTTCAAATGCTCGGCTCTAAGCCGTTTGTGATATATACAGATCACGCGTCATTACGCACGGCGACTAAGTCGCCCCATCTCTCACAGAGAATAGCCCGATGGCTATCCTTTTCGCGGAATGCAACTTCGAGGTGAAGTATAAGCCCGGCAAGTTGAATACTTTGGTCGATGCGTTATCACGCAGGCCGGATTATGAGCTTTCTCATTAATGACTATCTTGTCCCTCGCCTATTCCTGAATTAATCCGTTCGGCTTACGCCAAGGATGAACAGTGTGTAGCTCTGCTAAGAGCTTTAAAAATTGGATTCAGGTATTAAATTGCCGGCATGTTTGCGTGCAAGGTTACATCGATTTTCTATCGATAACAACTTGTTGCTTTATTGCACAGACATCGCGGACCCTCCGCGTGTCGTTGTTCCTCATGATGAGGATTTGAAGTACCGGATCCTCTACGAGGCACACGATACAGTCCTTGGTGGTCATCTCTACCGAGATGACCACCTAGACCTACGGCTCTATCAGCCAGAGTTATTGGTGGCCCAAACTTTATAAATGGGTCAGCACATATGTTCGCACATGCGAAACTTGCCGTCGGGTTAAACTCTCAGCGTATGCTGCTGCGCCACTGGCGAGCCCTCCCGTCCCCATAGGTGTTGGGAGTCTATTAGCATGAATTTTGTTTTCGGTCTACTGAAAGATTTGGCCGGTAACTCTGGCATAGTGGTCTTTGTTGACCGATTGAGCAAAATGGCTCACTTAGCGGCTGTGCCGGATACCATTAACTCGATCGCGTCTTTTGATAACACGGTTTGCCAGTGGCAATTGTCTCTGATCGGAACCCCTATTTCACGGGTAAATTCTGGAAATCAATTTTCCGGGTGCTTGGCACCAGATTGGACTTATGCACCACGGACCATCCGCAGACCGATGGTCAAACTGAATGTGTAAATCGCGTTATTGATGACATTTTACGCAGTGTGTGTGCTCAGATACCAAAGCGCTGGAGCTCAATGCTCCCCATTGATGAAATTCGCGTTAAATAACGCTGTCCATGCCTCTACAGGCTAAACTCTGTTTAATATAAACGGTCTTGCTCACCCGCGCGTTCCACTGCGTGGCTCAGGGCTTGGTGGGGGAGAATTAGCCGAAAGGCTTGCTGATATCATCCCTTTTACCGTTCGGAAACAAGTAAGCGAGTTCCTCGCGACGCGATTTAGTGTCTTAAGACATGTAAACGATACGATGGCTGATAGCCAAGACAAACAAAAAGAACAAGCAGATACCAAAGGCAGAAGCTGTATTAATTCTTATGTGGTCGGCGACCGAGTTTTATTAAACGCTAAAAATTTACCCATTAACTTGGTTTCCGCGGTCTTCAAGACCAAATTGCCCCCGCGCTTTATTGGACCATTTACCGTCGTGGCCAAGAAGGAGCTAGCTTATACGCTAAACCTTTCTAACAAGCTGCGTACACACCCAGTGTCTTACGTTGGCTTTCTCAAGCCATAAGCGCTGGCGCCGAGACAGGCGATCGTACCGCAGATTGCTGCATCCTCACCAGGATGTCCAGCTGGCCCTTTAAACGAGGTGCTGGCGCTCCAGCATCGAAAGACGGTTCTGAGCCGCTTCAAAAAAGCTCTCAACTCGAGCAAGGCTCTTACGAAGAAGTTGCACCTCGTGCTTCGAAGCATCAAATGCTTATGTCGAGATTTCGGCCCCCTCCCGCGCTCCTTGATGCGCGAGGGAACGCTTCGTGTCCACCCTGGCTTGGAGTGGAGACAATACGTCTCTTAGAGGCCGGGACATTGACGTCCCCGGGTTTTCCAGCCTGTATTGGTTCTATACAAGACATGGTGTCTAATTTGACATTCGACAAGGAGTTAGATAACTCAACTTCCTTATCCAGCGAACGTTTACGTGTCGCTTCACGTGCATTAGGAGGGTTTGACCCAAAATGCCCTGGCGAACCGCCAATAGTGTCACTATTGACACTCAGTATGGTGCCAACTCGGCCGACCACACTCGGTGGACTTGCACGTGCCACTCCACGTATCTCAGGGATATAACACCCTTGATGACGCGGTCATGAGCCAAGAATGCTTTCAGTATTCAGTGAATCGTTATTACAACGAGTGTCACTTGACGGAGTACGTGCCGTTCCACTTCCTTCTTCTGGGTCGGGCTCAGAATATATGTTTATAACATTGGAGTTTATAAAGTCAGACATTTTAATGTTTAAATATACTGACAACTCAGTCAAGTCAATGGTCCGCGCCAATAGAGCTTTTGTTGCCTAGCAAAGTTGGGTTCATGAATCTTCAAAACTTTTCTAGGAACATAGCGCGTGGCGCCTAAGGTCTTAGACCTCCAATCGATCCTGGCTCATGGCGTTCGAGCCAAGCCATTCCACGCATGAGATCATATCTCGATTCCAAATTAATGAAGAGACAGCGTTCCATACGGTCAAAGTCCAAAAACTTTATGCCTAAAACTAATGGAACCTTAGAAATGGTGACACGAGTCCCAGCCGCTAAGCGAACAGTGATTGTATCACTTTCATGCGCTTTAAGCACCTTAACGTATTGTTGATTTTTCTTCAAGGGAAAGACGTCGAGCATAATTGCACGACGCTTCAGAGCCAATTAAAATTGACCATGCTTAACCAAAGCCCTTCAAAGTCGTTTGAGCGACTAACAAGCCAGGCTTGTTATTCACGCCCCGTGCCATTACGCCCCGAGCTAATTGTGGGCTAGGTCCTTTTACTCTCACATCCAAGAGGTTCAACAGAGCCTAAGTCTTCCCTAGTAGGGCGCCCCACACCAACTCAATAGCATCGTACCAGATTTCTGGTATAGGTCGGAGTTGGAGCTCTTTCAAGCTTTACGCGTATTTCGTAGCGGACAGGCCGGACGTAAATGTTTCGTGCTTTCCCTCTGTGACGGGTAAATTCTGGAAATCAATTTTCCGAGTGCTTGGCACCAGATTGAGTTTGAGTGTCTATATTATTAGAATTAGACGGAATGACTTCTCAATCTACCTAGAATATGACTGTGAGCCTGCTAGTATACATTGAGCTAGAGTATTATACAGTGTATCTGCTATAATACAGATTCCTAACGTTGTTCGATGAGGGAGAATGGAGAATCTACGATCGATCCTCTTGTATCTTCCGATGCAACCAACCTTGCATTTGTTGCTTGAGGAACCTCACAGCGAATAAATGTGGGTTGACTTGCATAAAACCACCAAGTGAGCGAGAACACCGAAGTTGTTTCAATACACACTTGATCGAGGCTTGATCTTCTTCAGATTGAGAACGACGCATGAAAGCTCGTACATGAGCGCTGAACGTCGTATAGATGACACGGAGTGCTGGTAGCAACGGTGTTGGTGCGCGCTGTCGGAACAGACAGTCGTTGCGCACGGTCCACACAAAGTGAAGGACGATCGCACGCATGATCTGCCATAGGTCTCCCAACATGCCGATGTGTTCTTTCCACTCGTCAGTTGGTGTGGGTCGACGTCCAAGTACAATGTCGATCCACTTTGGGGCGTAGGTGAAGAACGAAGACCAGTCACGAAACATCACTGGCCATAGTTCAGAGGGCAATACGCACTCGAAGAACAGATGTTGTTCTGTCTCCACTGCAGAACACCCATCACGGATGCAATATATGATCTGCGGGTGAGCGTCTCGCAGGAAAGAGAAGCGAGATCGAACTGGCAACAGACGCATTGCCAGTCGATACTGGAGATCTTCATACACCGGTAGCAGTATATTTCTCAGGTGTTTGCACAGTCGCACAAACCTCTTGATGTCATCGGCTGTGGCTCGAACGTGGTGTAGTTGGATGGGGTGAGGTTTCTTCGGTGTTGGTGGTTGCCACACGATAGCGAGCAGCTGGGATCGGGGAATCGAGGGAACAATATGTGTTCGTTCCCCAACCTTCACTCCAACGTAAGGAGCTCGAGAGATCTCCGTGTTGTTTGTAATGGGGACTACTGAGTTGGTTTCGCACAGTCCGATCAGTCGCTGGAAGACTTGTGAGGCTTCAACATGGAGTGCGCGGAGCCACTTGTATTGCTGGTAAGCTGGTACAGCAGTGTACTGGTAGTCGATATGAGAGCGAGCAAAAGCGTCGACGTTTGGCCATGAACCATCCGGACATAGGAAGTCAGAGAGACTTCTTATCTGGAAAGCGTTGGCGACGTGTTGACGATAACTGCGCTGGGGCTCTGCAACCATACAGAAGCTACGACGCTGGACTTCTGAAGTGTCAATTCGAGTTGCCTTGACATACTGGAACTCGGACGCACCATGGAACGAGATCGGTTGTCTGAGCAGGTATGTGAGACGAGCTGGAGGATTGAGATCACGCCATGTGACTTCCCACTTGAGTGAGTACCACAGACACCACACCACTCTCCACCATTGGGACAAGACACACCGCTTGAGTTGTGCACCATGTCGCAGCGGACTGATCGTCAGGAAGTCGAGTGGCTGCCATGGGCCCCAACCTGGGAGAGCAAGCAATAGGAGTGTTAATCCTGCAGTGGTCCAGTTGCGTGTCGTCGAGGTTGAGGCAGCGACAAACTGGAGCAACTGTTGGAGCTTCTGACGCTTGAGTGAAGCTTCGATGCTGGGGATGTGCAATCCACCCTCCGAGCGTGGTTGATACAGGAACTCCTTGGCGATCAACTGGATATGCTTGGCGTTGCGTTCGTAGCGACGACTGAGCACGAATCGGTTGAGTGTCGACTGCCACTTCTTGACAATGCGGTCAGGAACTGGGACATGTACCGTGTAGTGCCAGAGCCGAGAAAGAACCATGGTGAGCGCGATGAGTAGACGACCTCTCAAGGTTCGTGCTCGACGGAACCAGAGCAGGAAACCTTCATAGAAGCGTCGATCCAGGAACTCGATGATGGCATCGTCCGTTGTGTCTTGACCGAAGAGGAGACCGAGAAACTTGACATTCCCGCCTCTCTGCAGTACCTTGATGCCAGGGATAACTGGGGCTTCACGTAACCGATGCAGTGGCATCAAAGTACACTTGCTCAAGTTGAGCTTGGCACCAGAGCCATCGCAATACACCTGGACAAGTTCGAGTTGCGCTTGGATACCTTGTATCGAGCTAGAGAGCAACGTCGAGTCATCAGCGAAGAACAATCCGGGAACTGTGTGATCCTCTGTCAGACAGATGCCATGTTCTTCGTGTTGACGTAACAGATTACCCAATGGTTCGATGACCATTAGAAAGAGCAATGCTGAGAGCGGGTCACCTTGTTTGACACCGCGTGTCGGACAGATTGCTGGCTGGATGTGACCATTGATCAGAAGGTGAGCCTGTTGACCTGTGTACAGCAGCTTCACCCAGTCGGAGAAGGCTCCACCACAGCCCATGCGATCAAGCACTTGGAACATATAATTCCAGTTGACTCGGTCGTACGCTTTCTCAAAGTCGAGAAACATGGCGTAGGCCTCTTCATCTCTTGCAGTCACGAGATCTTGCAGATCAGCCAGAAAGCGAATGTGGTGATGGATGGATCTACCCTTCACGAACGCCTTCTGATCGACGTGGATCAGTTTGGGTAGGGAGAGCTGTAGTCGATACGTCAGTGTCTTGGACAGAGCTTTGACGTCGACTCCCATGAGCGAGATCGGTCGAAAGTTTCCCGGATCGGCCCGGGAACCCTTCTTGTGTAAGAGACAGACTGCTGACTGACGCTGGGAGTATAGGAGCTCACCTCGTGCTAGCTGATAGTTGAACACGATGCTCAGACATTCACCAAAGACATCAGTTGCAACTTGATAGAAACCAGCTGTGAGTCCATCCATCCCAGGAGCAGAGCTGGCCTTCATGTGTTTGAGTGCGTCAGCCAAATCGGCGCCGGAGATTGGAGTGTTCAGCAGATCTTGTTCTTCTGTCGAGAGCCGCTTTTCGATCGTACTCAGCAACTTCCGACTTTTGCTGGAGTTGATTGGCGGCGTAGATTCAGCTGGACTGTCTCGATCTCCCATGATAGATCCCCAGTGAGCTCGGAATCCCGCTGAGATATCTTGGGAGTTGCGTGAGACACGTCCATTCGATGTCTGGACTTCTTCGATACTGACTCGACGGAGTGAAGTGTCTAGTGGTCGGAAGAAGTATTTGGATGACGTCTCAGCATGTTGAGCTTGGAAGTCGAAGGCAGCGTCTTGGTTATAGCAACTAGATCTGTTCACACAGTCCCGGTATGCTTCCATAGCGGTATGGAAACCAGCCTGGGATACGGAGTGACGATCTTCGCGGAATCGCTTCGCTGCGTCGTCGAGTGTCTTGCGAGCTATTTCGACTGCAGCTTCATTTTGGGATCGAAGTTTGCGTTGGAGTGCCTGTAGAAGCCGACGGACTGACTTCTTCCATTGTTCCCAGACCTTGCCTGGGTTCTTGGCGGCTTGGATATCTTGTAGTAGTTGCTGAGCTTCACCCTGGATGGCTTCAACCACCTCCGGGTACTCAAGCAGATATGCTGGGAATCTCCAATATCTACGACCATGCAACTGGGACATGGAGCGGAGTGTGACTTGGTGCACCAAGTGGTCACCTGCACCCTTGGGTTCGAAGTACTTGGCATCGCCGTACACTGCGTTGCTGAAGTCTTCAGACATGAGGATGTAGTCGAGTCGGTTTTTACGTGGCTGAGGACCTGTGTACACTCGTTCATCTGGATGGTGGATGCGCCAGGAATCTACCACTCC
>NW_027152061.1:0-15307 GCF_004359215.1 Bremia lactucae | reverse complement strand
ATAGGAGTGGCATCTGTCCTCTCGGCCGACGGCTTATACCAAGCTGTCGCCGAGGCACTGTTGTAGGATTGCAAGGCAATTTGGATTGCCTCTTCCATCGTCGACGGCACCTTTCTGAAAAGGGCCTGTCGCGATAAGCCATGCCGTAGTCCGTTCATAAACGTGGGCACCTTAATGTGCTCCGGAATCAAACCTACGGTTAGGACGCCGACAGCGAGCGCATCTCTTGCACATACTTTTGCAGAGATCGCTTCGCCTGTCGTGCTCCAAAGAAACGCGGCTGCCTGACGCAACACTTCGTTGTTCGGCGGCTGGTAGAAAGCGCGAATCTTTTCCTTAACGACCGCCCATGTAGGGAACGCCTTTCTGTCCGCCATAAGAGCCGAATAAGCCCAATGTGAGGCCTTACCGCCCAGATGCGACATGTCGTAGGAAACCATCCGGCTGTCGTCCTCGATGAGCTGGGCGACACCGCATTGCTCCACAGCTAAAAGCCAGTGACAATCGTGTACGCCGCAGTCCCATCGAACTTGGGCGGGACCATCCGAAGGGGCCTCGGCTGATGCGGCCGGGCAGAGAGCATCTCAACAGTCCTGTTGAGAGCCTCGATCCGAGCCTGCTCATGCTTCCGAGCATTATTCTATAAAGTAATATTCTCCAAATATTAACTACCTTTTAGAGAAAATATTAAATAACAACCCTAAGTGTTAATTTTTCATGTAACGATACACCCCGTTACAATCTGCGTATAGCTTCTCAGTCGTATTCCTTCGCAACACTTGCTAACATCACAACCTTGATATAGCTACATGTTTGCCACGGGTGAGCACGTCTCAGCAAAACCAATAAAAAATGTTCGAAACGTTTTGCGAGAAGTCTAGCTCTGTAGCGTATTGCTTGTCCATCCTCACTGCGCATCTCTGCAAATACTATTTTAATTCCCATTGATCAAACATCATTCAATGGCAGCAAATGACACATGAGACATTCTTTGCGAAAGCTGTTAGCTTCGGATTTTTTGTCTCCTCACACTTAAACACCGTTCGTATCAAGTAATTATATAAGTCGGTGGATTATCATTGCCTCGCCAGAAATGGCAGCAAATGCCAGGAAGACCGTTTAGCAGCCACACATTTTTTCTCGTATATCCTATCCCTCGTATAAGGTCCATCATTCTTGACTTCCATCCTATGCTTTCGTCGCCGCTCAGGCCATCCTCTCAACAGAAATTTAAGTACACACAGTCGAAGAATTCGTCCTAAAATCAATTGTGACACCATCGTTTCCTCGTCAAATACACGAGAAAGCGGCCGCTGCGGCTCGAACTTCAATCGTGTAGTATTTAAACGAGGAACGAAGTATCTGAGGCATCGTACGATTCAGCTTCGTACAGCTTTACGTCTGGGTATGATTTACACTGCCAACCATCGGGTCTTCTTACGCAGGTTGCTTCTGCTTATCGATTCTCATTGCGTCGTTTCGCTGCTTGTGTAATCCGTGCTATTCGACAATGTGGAGGTTTCTTGGGATACAACCGTCCGAGTCACCTTCTCTTATGCTGCCCTGATCTTACACTCTTGTAGCCCCTCAAGTCAATAACACGATACAATTTTGGTACTTCACATGCCGCAAAAATCCACCGGGTAAGTTATTTTGCTTGGCGTCTTTATAATCGCTACCAAAATAGCCAAAAAAGAAAATAAGTGCCCGTTCAAAACTTATGTACATGGCGCGACGTTTGTTTCTGGAGTGCTGGTTGAGCAATTGATGTTATATACGACCGTATTTGATATTATTTAATTGACAAGACCTCGAAAGAAGAGAGAGATCTCGCCCACTTTGTGACTTACAAATCTTGCCCCACTGTCCAACTGTGAAGAGACCCATCACCTGACTTATTTATTAAAACATCGTTTACTCATCTTAAGCAGTCCTCTCCTTTAATTTGTGTTATAACGCATCCAATTTGCGATCCGCATTGTGAGGCCAGAAACACCTCCCCCAAACACTTTTGTCCATTTATGTCGGGCCTGCCACATCTGTGAGTACGATTTCCGGCACACGTGACGACTTCGTTACCGCCGCGTGACAAGAATGAACCTATCGAAAGCCAGCTTTAAAACTAGGTAAGACAAAATTACAATTTTAAAAGCAGAACATTCGCTTTGCCGTCCTTCATATTCTTGGCAATTGCGTAACTCGTTTTTTGCGACGCAGGAGAAATTAAATACTTCACTTTCATGGCGCAATTTATTAGTTTATCCTTACAGTGAAAGCCTCATTAATCGGTGAATCTGAAGAGCATCGAACATTGAAGTCTAAAATCCGTTCTTTCTAGTCAGCTTGACCACCCCTTATCCGCATTCGGAATCAGTTATGATCACCTCAGGGACAACTTTATTTGTTAATCACAGCTAAGGTAGGTTCTTTTCAACAACTCATTTTTGAAATTACTACCAAAATGATAATACAAGTGTGGTTCCAGTTCGAGAATGATGCAGGCGACGCGGTTACGTCAATCGACCTTGTGAAAGAGCTGCCTGATGAGGCAGATTTGTAGAATTTAGAGATGCAGTGTATACAGAAGTATTGCGTATTCTTCCTAAATGGGTCATCGCTTCATCATTCATAGTCTTCGCAAACCGGGCGGCATACGACAGAAAGCAGGCCTTGGAAGTGGATTCGCCGATTGGACCGCTTGGTGGATCCGAAGAAGATGCTGTCATTGTACTGGTGCCGACGCAGCGTATAGGGAAAGATGCTTGTAGGACCAACCTTAAAGAAGCTCAGGATATCAACTGTCATTGAGGACGAGGATTTAAAGTCGATTAGGGACAGCTTCGACATCAATGCGTGGCAAGTTGGTGGCGTTTCTCTCGATACTTGCCGCATCATATCAGATTTTCCCGAGTGGTTCTACGTTCGAAAGGGAACGATTGATATCATTAAAGAATTTAAGGGCCAGATGAAAGCAAATTATAACACTCTGTTGACGGGTTCGCCTGGCGTTGGTTGGGCAAAAGCACGCTGGTCGTGCCATTTGCGTTTTGTATGGTTTTGATCAAAAGAAACGTATCGTATTATTTCGAAGAGTACGCGTTTATTCCTTGTTGCATTTGGATACAGAGTTGACATCACATCTCGTACTTTATATACAGGCTAGTTCGTTAAACCACAAGCTGGGCAAGCCTCAGCGATTGAATTACGCAACGTCTTTAATTTAACGACGTGCTTGTCGTTAAAGTACCGGTACTTCGGCATTTCAATGTATATCTCTGATGGGTTAAGACTCACTTTATGAATTAATCTTAAAGCAAACTTGTCAAGTGAATAAATGTCCTCGAGTGATTGAGTTTGTAAGGTAATCATTAAAATGGCGGTTTGAGCTCACATGAGTATCCTTTCATTAATAACGGCGATCATGGCGGTAAACACGTTCCGTCATTGCTACGACAGCTCGGCAAGGCAAAACCGAGGGCTATCCTCTTCCTGATATTCAGATGTAGAAGAAGAATTGCTGGTAAAAGGACTACATGCGTTTTGAAGATCTTTATAAGCACCGCCAACTTCTTAAAGGCGCTGAATTGTGTCTGGACGGCTTGATTACGACGACGGTTAAGAGCACTTCGGGATGCTGTCAAGGTTCGGCTGCTGGCCACCTCGGCACCGTTTAACTTTACGGATGGTGATTACGCTGTAGGGAGAATGTGTCTTGTTCCGTTTTGGTCGCTGTCCGATTTGAACGCTATTTTTTTTGTTTGCGCGCATCGTGAGTGGACGGAAAATGAGATAAAAAAGAGGTATATTTACTTGGGTAGAAATTTGAAGGTTTTTTTAGCGCGTAGGGGTTACTCGGAAAATGTTATTTACGGAGCGAAAAATTGATTGATGCAGAGTTTTATAGCACGCAGTATGGGAATGCGGCGGATAATCAACTCGATCGCTTACGAATGACTGGTGTCCAGAAAACGATCACCGCGACTTGAAACAATATATGTCGGGCAAACATTTGATTTGCGTGATCACCTTTGAATACGCGTTGAGGCTACTTGGCAAATATGTGAAGCCAACCTATTGCGAGGTTCTGTGGTTCAAGGGCCGCATGCTTGGAGACGACGATTTCCGTTTGTGAATTACGTTCATACACTGGCGAGGGATGGAAGGAAGATTGAGTTGCAGGTTAGGGCGTACGACCGAGTGAAAGCGAGACATTACCGCTATGTTGCGGTTAAGTTGGAAGCCAAGTAATGTCTATGCAACAGAATGCGATGCAGACATGAAAAGATTGACGAGTTCGAGTGGCAATTATTGGAATCCCTATGAATGTTGTTTAAAGACCATCGATAGTGTCGCCAATCAGAATATCGGTGGACAGCCCGACACGATTGGAATGATCCAAAAGACAAAATCAGACAAGCACGCGATCGACTCGATCGCTCTTGACAAGTACTCGAGTTTTTTACGGACTTTAGCAGATACATTGTCTTGGTGCCAACTAAGGAGATATATGATAATGTCCGACTTATTGCAGCTGATCCTGCCACCAAGGTCCCGTTGGATGTCGCGTATATTACGAATTGGTGCTTTTGATGGCTGCATTCAGGTTATTAAAGCCCCCAAAATTAAAGAAACGAAGTAATTTACAACAACTTTAGATTGTTAAAAATGCCTCATATCCTTGTCGAAAAAGATGACGCTCAGCAACGCCAAAAAAAAGGTTGCCAGCAGTAGCGGTTAAGACGCTCAGAAGGGTCATGGCTTTCTGCTGCGAGGCCCGCTCATCCTCAAGTTCCTTCTCAAAATAAGCCCGACGGCAGCATAAAAGCTTTGCATCCATATGGCTGGTATATTGAAACTCGTACTACCCGAGGTGTCTGGACTTTTATCAAATTATAGAAATAGATGTCGCTTCACCTAGATGCAGTCATTAAAAGCACCAGTTCGTAATATACGCAACATCCAACGGCACCTTGGTGGCAAGATTACCTGGAACAAGGCGAAAATTATCACTTATTTCCTTGTTTGGCACCAAGGCAATGTACCTACTGCCGTTCGGAAAGAAAGTCGCGTACTTGTCAAGAGCGATGGAGTCGATCGGGAGTTTGTCTGATATCGTCATTTGGATCAATCCAATCGTTTTGGGCTGTTCATCGATGTTAAGCTTGACGACACTATCGATGGTCTCCAAGCAACAATGAGAGGGATACCAATAATTGCCACTCAAACTCGTCAAACTCTTTATGGCCGCATTGCATTCTGTTGCATAAACATCATCGTTGAGGCACAACTTGGCTTCCAACTCAACCGCAGCATAAGAGTGTTGTCTCGCTTTCACTCGGTCGTACGCCCTCACTTGCAACTCAATCTTCTTTCCATCTCTCGCCAGTGTATGCACATAATTCTTGAATGCCATACCCAATAATCCGTCGTCTCCAAGCACGCGGCCCTTGGACCACAGCTCCTCGCAATAGGATAAATTCACATATTTACCAAGTCGCCTGAGCGCATATTCAGAGGTGATCACGCAAATCCAATGTTTGCCGGACATATACTTTTTTAAGTCACGGTGACCGGTTGCCTGAAAAGTAGTCATCCGCAAGCGATCAACATGACACTCCGATAAATTCCCATATTGCGTATTGAATAGTTCTGCATAATTCAAAATGGTCTGATGAAACTCTTTGTCAATTAAGATCTTCGCTTCACCCTTTGACGCCAAGAAAGATCGCAAATTTCCACCTGAGTAAAAGTATCTCTCTTTCATCTCGTGTTCCGGCCACTTACGATGTGCGCCAATAGCGTTCAAATCGGAAAGCGACCAAAACGGAACAAGACACTTCCTCATTACAGTGTATTCACCATCTTCAAAGTGATACGGAGCAGAGGTGGCCAGCAGCCGGAACCTTGACAGCACCCCGAAGTGATTCTCCACGTCCTTGTATTTAAATCCGTCCAGACACAATTCGGCGCTCTTAAATAGTTGACGGTACGCATAAAGATCTTCAATCAGTGCACCGTCCTTCCGCCAGCAATTGTTCTTCTCTATATCCAAATATAACAAGGAATAACCGCGTTGTTTCCGAAATAATACGACACGTTTCTTTTGAATTAAAGCAATGTAGAACGCAAACAAAACGACCAGCATGCTCTTGCCAACACCTGGCGAACCTGTCAACAAAGTGTTATAATTTGCTTTCATCTGGGCTTCGAATACCTTGATTATATCAACCGTTTCCTTTCGAACGTAGAACCACTCGGGAAAATCCGATATGATGCGGCAAATATCCAGAGGAACGCCACCAACCTGCCAGGTATTGATATCCAAGCTGTCCCGAATCATCTTTAAATACTCGTATTTAATCTTTGTTGAAATCTTGGGCTTCTTATGTCGTGGTTCCTTAAGCATATCCCCTTGATGCTTTGTTGGCACTAGAACAAAGACAGCATCTTCCTCTGAGCAACCAAACGGCGCGATTGGCGAATCCACTTTCAATGGCTGCTGTAACTCGTATGCCGCCCGGTTCGCGAATACTATGAGGGATAAAGAGACGACCTTTTTCGGAAGAGCACCCACGACTTCCATAAACACTGCCTTTCGAAAATCAACAACATCTGCCTCATCAGGCAGCTCCTCCACAACGTCGATTGACGTTACCGCGTCGCCTGCATCATTCACTAACTCGAACCACACTGCTTGCGTCATTTCGTAGCAATTTTAGAAATGATTCTTGAGAAGAACTCGCGAAACGATTTTGAGTGATGGGTCAAGACTCACTTTTCTTACCACAACTACTTGATGATTGTCACACATTTTGAACCTCCTCAAACCAATACAAAATGGAGCATGATTTGTTTTAATGATGCACGATGTCGTTGCCAAATAATTCGACTATGTACAAGATGTAGCATTAAGACTATTAACGAGTTCAAACATTTACCATTCGCCTTATCATTGTAAGAAATATATGAATGGTTAAAAAACATTCTTTTAATTCGATAGTAAGCTAAGAGCTAATAGAGTTTTGCCGAGATGAAGCTGTACCGGCGTTTCAAGCGGCGGCTCACACTATTTCTACACACTACCGGGCGGTGGTTCGGCTAATTCCCGGCTGGATCGGTGGTATGTGAGTTCTCGACATGCTGATTGGATTCGAGACGTTGCTCTGTCGCTACCTGGTCCAGCTGCTGACCACAATGGCATCAGTATCATGATCGGATCGCCACGTCATGTGGTCAGTGTGCGCAAGCCGAGGCGCGTGTAGTGTAAGGGGGCACTGCGACTTGTACTGTTTCAGTTCAAGTCCACTTAACACTGCTTCAGATGTGAGTGGTGCCTCTCGTTAGGTGACGTACACTGTACGTATAGAGGAAGACTTCTCTTAAGGCAAGTTAGCTTAAGAGTGTAAAATGAAAACTGTATTAATATAGTTAAGTGTCTTGTTAATCTATCTTTGTAAATGTTGACTTAACTATAAACTAGTACTAAACATGTAAATGAATTCTTATCTATCTTATCTTGTAACTCTCTTTGATTACTTCTACAGCTGATTAGTCTGCGGAATAAATAGACATAATGGTCTATACCTATTTATGGATAAGAATTCAGGAAATTACTATATAAAGTAATTTCCTCCAAATATTATCTACCTTTTAGATAATATTAATTAATAACCTTTTAGTGTTAATTTCATGTAACGATACACCCTGTTACATCACCCCTCCCTTAAACGACAATCACTCTGAATGTCATTAGATGGAGTGGTCGCTAAATGACCACTTAATTTTTAAAATGTTTTGATTGGTCAGATCCATCATTTTAAATTCCATCGCATGAAGGAACAATTCATGCGGGGTGACGATAGTGCTGCGCCTTCGGCTGCGGTTCGTGCAGCCGCGGGTCACGCACTGTTATCTCTTGCGGCAGGCGGAACGGCTGCCGTAGTGTCTTCCACTCGCACAACACTAGATGGTGCGAGTGCACGTGGTGATTCACCACGTGTTAACGACCCCTCTTTGGAGGTCGACTACGAATGCGAGTCGGATGAAGTGGCCGACTCGGGGAGAATGGAACAGTCGCCTGAAATACGTCAGGCGGCTGACTACGAGCCTTCGAATGAGAGGGCTCATTCTAATAGACGAGTAAAGAGTCTATTTGGATCCGACGGTGAGGATGATCCCTCATCGCCCGTACCATCTCTCATACGGTCACCTGCACGTATCTCTGTGCAAGGTGACGACGATGCGTAACCCATCGTAAGAAAAGTTTTTGTGGTACCCCTGCTTCAGTGGGTACTACTCAAGGGAGTGAACCAATAAAATGTCTCATCTGATCCATCGGATGAGTCTCGTCATACTGACAGACAAGGCCCTCAACGTCAACAACCAGCTGGGAACAATGCTCCCATGTGTCATGCGAAGGTGGATAACCACTCCAGCGAACCAGACGACTCGTTCGCTGCCCCTTCAAATCACGGGGTTTAGAATACGTTCCACTAAAAAACAGTGACAACCGTGGTAATTCACCAGTGGTTGTGGTGGCGGATTAAAAGTTAGATCCGAACCGTGCGTCGGATCTAGAGTCGAAGATCGACAAACACGACCGCTAGCCTTATTTATTGGGAGGAGGGTTTGAACACGAGCACGGTAAGCGTCAACCATTGGAGTAGACGGTGCAGGTTCACCATATCGAACGGTTGAAAACCGTTCAAAGAGTGCGTTCTCAATGACGGAGTACGAACGGACTTATCACGCTCTTCGCGATGAACCGTCGCTAGATTATCACGGTTCCGAGGACCTTCGGACCCGATATGAAAATCTCCAGATTCAGCATAAGAATGTGGTTCGTGACCACGAGAATCTTGCATGAATTCTTAAAAGAGATGGTCGGATCTGTCCTCGTAAGTAACCGCGTACTAATGGTACGGGCGGAGCCCACAAACGTAAAACGTAGGATGTATTCGCATCCTACGTGGCAATTCTATTGTGTACGCAATGCCTCTGCGATGCAGTACACAGAAAGGCCCAATGAACTTGGGTAGTAGTTTACTGCCACTCACATTAGTGACCAAACGCTTAGGTAAATTTACCGTAGAGAGTAGCACTAGATCATTAATTTTAAATGAAAGAGCGTTTGCTCTTCCATGTTTGTCTGCGTTCCGTTTCTGACGGTCCACTGCGTTAGCAATGAAATCCTGTATGAAACGGATTACTGATTCTCGAGCCAGCAGGAATCTCTCTGCTGACTAATTTGTTTTGACTTTTTCAGTGCGCTTTGTGCGCACTGCCATGAGATTTATCTCATCTTCGATGTCGAAGCAATCGACATCGACCTCATTCGCGTCGTTGTTAACTTCGACGCATGATGAGCATGCGCCAGAAATGGTTTTGCTCGTGCGAGCCCCCCCCCCTTAAACAAGAGGATCCCTCTAATTGGATGGAAATGAGAGGATGGCGTAAGTCATTCACGAAGATGAGTGTTTGCGTTGTTGACGCATGCACCTAATTATTGATGGCGAATTCGACCATCAACTAAAACTCGCATTAATTCGGATACGATTGGACGTAATCTCGAAGTATCTCTTCAAACACGCGATTTACCGTTCTGATTGACCATCCGTTTCTGGGCGATCGGGTATTGACATAGTCAGCCGTGTTCCGATCTCTCGGAACACGGATTGACAGAACTCCATTGTGAATCGATGATCTCAATCCGATACCAATTCACGGGGTAAACCGTGGAGTTTGAAAACCATGTCGATAAGACACGGGCACAACCCGGAGCCGTAATCGACTCCGGTACTGCAGCAAGATGTACCATCTTGCTGAATCTGTCTACAAAAACAAGGATTCCATTGTTTTTGTGATCGTCTTCGGGAAATCCGAAAATGAATTCGATAAATACCGACTGCCAACACTCTGTCGGGAGTGGTAGAGGTTAAAGACGCGCACGGGTAGAAGGTCTGGCGTCACCAGGCGTCACCCGTTGAACCTCGCAAGCACGAACTGATACTGGCGGGGCCAGTAAAAGTCGCGACTTATTGTGAGATAAGTCTTGTCACGTCCACAATGTTCACTTGTTGTTGCATCGTGACCAACTCATACACGATGCGCAAGTGCAAATCATTGTGAGTTGGGACGAAGGCCCGTGGAGTGTCGCCGGTAACGGCTGTGAAATGCAATAAATTATTGCGTGTCGTGTATCAATCGGATGACGATCGTAATGCAATAAATTATTGCGTGTCGTGTATCAATCGGATGACGATCGATACAAAGCCGGTAAATCTTTAAAAGATTTATCGGATGGATTCATTAAATGATCCATCAAACATAGAAGGTCCTTATCTTCTTTATAGGTTTTCTTTATGTCATCAACTAAGGTTGATGACGGAGCACTAGTAGTGAGTGTTGCAACAGTAAGATCACTTTCACTGTTGGGGTGCACAGCTGACTCGAAATCGGGTCGGCGTGATAACGCATCAGCGACGACATTAAGCCGTCCTGGTTTATATTCGACGTAGAAGTTATACTTCGCGAAGAAGGACAGCCACCTCGCCATTCTTTGCGAGAGGTGTGGACTGTTTACGGCCGTGCGTAATGACGCAAGGTCCGTATATACGATGAACGATCTATCTCCGAGGAGATAGACCCTAAATTTAGATAATGCATATTTCATGGCAAAGAACTCCTTGTCATGCACTGGGTAATTGCGTTCAGCTGGTTGTAGCTGACGCGATTGGTAACTGACGACGCGCTCCGCGCCGTCTGTGTCGTATTGCATTATCGCGCAGCCGATTGCGAAATTGCTGGCGTCACAGACCACATGGAATGGTCTGTCTTGATCTGGAATCGCCATATGGGCGAATGCATCAAGCTTTGCTTGATACCTTGAAAGGAGCGCTGACAACCAGCGTTCCATATCCATTTCTTGTATTTTTTTCGAGACGAGAGAGATGAATTGTCATCTCGGCATAATTGCGTGAGTACTTGTGCAAGTACGCCGCTAAACCAAGGAACTTTCTAAGTTCCATGACATCGACTGGAACTGGCCAGTCGGTGATCACCTTTATCATTTCGGGATCAGGGCGCAAGCCGTGTTTGCCTACAATGCACCCAAGAAGTGGTATTTCGATTGCAGCGAATTTCACTTCTTGAAATTTGCTTACAACTTATGCTTTTGCAAAAGTTTAAGAACCTGACTAACGTGAGTTTTATGAACTTCTACGTCCGTCTTTCCATCCATGGACCGGCTATGGACGAATACATCGTCATAACAATCCGGTACAAATTCTCGCACCAGTCACAAAAGAATCGTTACGCATCCGTTATATGTTGCAGGGGCGTTACTAAGCCCCTGCGGCATTACTAGTCATTCCCTGAGCATCCCATTGGGAGTGCTCACTGCTGTGTACGGAATGTCCCGTTCACGCATATGGATTTGATAGAACCCATCCATCAGATCCATAGACGAAAAGATCGTACTCTTAGTATAATGCTGCAACGGTACCGGCTCAACGCCGATACCTATTCAGTTTGTTGAGTGAGTGCACTATCCGCCACCCTCCTGTGGCCTTTTGCACACAAAAGGTCGGAGAGCTATGTGGGGAGGTTGAATCCCTTACATGGCCCGCTTTAATTCGATCGGTTAAGAATTTATCGATCACAAGTACATGTTCACGAGGCAGTGGCTACTGCTTCATGACACAGTACTTTGAGCTTGGTTTGAGCTCGATGTCATGTCGAGTGCCTCTATCCTTAGGCAACTAGCATGAAAATGTTTCAGGGAATACATCCCAAAACTCAATCGAATTCTTGTATTAAGGGTTTGTATTAAGTGACCAGTTTTACGTTTTCCCAAAATATACAACTGGTCACTTAAGACAAACGCTTTATACAACCGCTGACCGAATATCGATAACGTCTTCGTCCTCTGCGACGAGTACGCAGATCTCTCAAGAACTGATCAGGTGTCTCCGAAATTGACTTCGGAGGCGTATACAGATCAAGAGTATAAGCGCCTGCTCTTGATCCGTAAGTAACCAAGACATCAAATGTCTCGATTTTTCATGGGACCCCTTTTTCACAGCCTGCCGAGAGATTTATCCCTCGTGATGCTGAAGTCTAGTCACTTCAGTATTAACTATTGTGAGGAGATTTCTCCTCAAGTACGTGGGGACTTATTCCCTCAACGACTTTTGACTGTGGTTGCGCTATCACAGTCGGGTCCTCTATGGTCGACTCTCTACTCGACCTAGGATCGTCATGATGTCCTTTTTGGGCAATCGATATCTTCCTTGAATGTCGCCTGCTAGGTGTACATTCATGTCTCGATCCACTCGACAAATTCGAGTGGTTGACCTTCGGCGCTGCCTGTGCATTCGCACAGCCACCGGCAAATGACTCCACAGGGTGATTAATAATCACACTGTGATCTTGTGCAGTCGTACTAACGACCGTACCACAAGTGAGGCCATCGCACTCAGTCGTAGTACATCCACACGCTTGAGGACGCTCCAAGACGTTCATCAGATGGTCATCTGTTGAACAAGTGACAGGCATCTTACGGATCGATGCTGCCAGCTGATCCTTGGCTCGTATTTTCTGAGCCAAGGTAAACAAAGAATGACATCAAATTTGTCATTCAAATCCAGTACGATAAAATCATCATCGTACTGTTAATCTTTTAACGTGTGGTGAAATCTCACTACGCGTTTCATTACTGTTATCGATACGCTTGTCGCTAGACGCACCGTCATCCTCGTTGGGGGGATGTCGCGCGCCTACGACCTCAAGCGTCTGGCGACGAATAAAGTTATTCGTCTTTCCATTGCACCCGTTAACGTTTATACGTCTGATGACACGCTCGCAGTCCAATAGGGCTCCAAGTGGCAGAGTTTGTGTCACTTTTAACTTTAAGGTGATGAGGGATACCTCATCGCCAGGCGCAGAGACCCAAAATGACTGTGTGTCTGGAGCAACTTTTGTCAAAAGATTTGCAAATTCTCTTGAGGTTGCTATATCAGTAGGACGTTGCGCCCCTACTGACCCCGACCGTTTTTTTTGCGGTCCGCTTCGCTTTTGCGATTTCTCAACAACGTCGGACCCGCGACCGTTGCTCTTTTTGGCATTCGGTCCATAATTACGTTCAGTACCTCTCGGTACTGGGCGTGGAGCACTACACTCATGAGCGTAATGTCCTAACTTTGACAGCAATTGCATTTCTGCAATCGCTAATTGTTCGATAAGCGAGGTTAATCGCTTTTGACAAAAGAGAGGTCCATAGGTTCTGGACCTCCAAGCTTGTTTCGTCTTGAAGGACGATATGATGACAAACCAGCTTGAGCCTGTCACAAGCTTAAGTCCTCCTATTCCGCAACTGGTAATGCTTCTTCAAGCGTATCTAGTACCAAGCGGAACAGGTGGGTCTTTACGGGACCATCCGCAAGACCTTGCATGAACACCGTAATACACGTGTGTTCATGAATGTTTGCGATACAAATCGCTAAGAGTCGTATGTGCTGGGCATATGCGTGAACATCACGCTTGCCTTGCTTGAGTTTCAGAAGCTCTGATCGAGCTCTGAACTCAGCCTTAGGAAGTTCAAACATCTGTTTGAGCCGGGCTTTAAAAGCTAGCGACCTAAAGACATATGGGTCGCGCAACTTGTGGCCCAATGCCCAAGTTTTGGCACGACCTGCCAAGTTTGATTGAGCAAATGCGATTTGCAGTTGCTCGTCGACGATGTGACGAGCACTTATGGCATCGTCCAACTCGACAAACCATCTTTAGAGGGAGCCTTCTTCGACTCCCCTATACTTAGAGATGTCAATCTTTAAGGTTTCGGGACGACGCGTGTGCGTCATCTTAGGTATAGGGGTCTATACCTGTTGTACCCTCAACAGTTCCGCCTGTTGAGAGCCTTGCTGATTCAGCAAGGCTACTTTTTCCTTCATCTCGTCAAGTTCATGTTGTATGAACTTGGCGACGGTTGAATGGAGGGCATCTCTGTCTAAGTTGGACAGTAATGCCAGGATTGCATCGTTTCCTACGGATGAACTCATTCGTTCAACCGCACTCCTTTCTATATCACTTAGAAAGGAGTAGCTTTCAGGGGAAACGTGATGCGTATTCCCACTACCATCTAACATGTCCATGTTAAATGTGGGAAATGTGGTCCTTGGACGGACTACAAAGTGCTACCAGGTGTAACGGGGCACTGCGACTTGTACTGTTTCAGTACAAGTCCACTTCACACTGCTTCAGATGTGAGTGGTGCCTCTCGTTAGGTGACGTACACTGTACGTATAGAGGAAGACTTCTCTTAAGGCAAGTTAGCTTAAGAGTGTAAAATGAAAACTGTATTAATATAGTTAAGTGTCTTGTTAATCTATCTTTGTAAATGTTGACTTAACTATAAACTAATACTAAACATGTAAATGAATTCTTATCTATCTTATCTTGTAACTCTCTTTGATTACTTCTACAGCTGATTAGTCTGCGGAATAAATAGACATAATGGTCTATACCTATTTATGGATAAGAATTCAGGACATTACTATATAAAGTAATTTCCTTCAGATATTATCTACCTTTTAGATAATATTAATTAACAACCTTTTAGTGTTAATTTCATGTAACGATACACCCCGTTACATGATTAGTCCGCGGGATAAATAGATATAATGGCCTATACCTATTTATGGATAAGATTTCTGAACATTACTATTTAAAGTAATATTCTCCAATTATTATCTACCTTTTGGATAATATATTAATTAACAACCTCTAAGTGTTAATTTAATGTAAAGATACACCCCGTTACACTTCCTAAGGCTTGCGCATTGACTTGTACGAGATAGAAGCCTTTTAAGATATATCCTCTTGGGCACAAAGTTGCCACTTGGTTCTACGAACCCCTATATCCCTTGAACTAGGATTCCTTAAGCTATAATAGCTAGTACGACTCCCTGAGTTGTTAAACCCATTAGTTCAATAGAACTAAGTGACTGTCTGAGTCTGAAGGTCTTCCTCTGACTTTAGGAGCTTCGCTACAATGCGCCTCCTTGCGCGATCCCCTTAAGTACCAAATGTACTTAATGGGGACTGTGTAACATTAGGGCAACTCTAGCCCGTTACAAATATCTTATTGCGTCAATATTACCAAATTTGGTAATATTGGATCAATAAGTTAAAATTAACAAAAGATAATAATTTTGTACTTCGGTGCACCGGTGACATTTCTGCTACATTATTACGATGCGTAGCAGCAATGTTGACAAGATAGCACTTACGTTTAGAAAGGACAAAAAAA
>NW_027152060.1:0-4272 GCF_004359215.1 Bremia lactucae | reverse complement strand
TGAAGACTCGCTTGGGGATCTTTGAGAGGATAATGCTGAGAGGTCCGCGTTACTCGCGTAATGTCCCTCGCTCTCTAAGTCCTGTTCGTGGTGGGTGGCGTCGGTCCGATAACTTTTCGCCTTCACCGTCCCCCTCACCCGAACGACGCTCGACTCACAGTCGGCGTCACTATCGGTCTCCTTAGACGGATGGGGATATGCGACCTCATTTGGGTCTACATACCGTTTCAGACGACCCACGTAAAATACGGGGTGCGTCTTTATATACGAGAGAAGGGTGAGCCTATAATTTAGGTCTCCAACCTCTTCTACCACCGTAAAGGGCCCAATGAAACGCGGCAACAACTTTGTAGCACCTCCAGGTAGTACAGAAATTGCATTTTAAGTAGGAATAGCAGTACTCAAAAGTGCTTTTTCACCCACTCTAAAGAGTTCATTATTTTTGCGACCATTTCGGTCCGCATATTATTTTTGCTTGTCCTGTGCGCTTGCCATCGCGTCACGGACTTTTCGTGTGATGGCTAATCGCTCATCCACAAAGCGTTGAGCCTCGCTCACGCTTTTCGAATCAAACTCGCCTATGACACCGCCGAGAGGTCGTACATAGGACGTTGTTTTATTAACCACTGCTAAAGGGGGGGTCACCAGGGCAAGTTTCTGTCGGTGAGATGATACCCTCGCGGGGCATCGTCAAATTGCCGAGACTATGTCTCTTTTTCTCGTCGAGCATAGTGAGGGGCCCTCTCCCACTAAGACTTGGGCTGCGCACAAACGAGGTTGGCGTCCGAGGATGGCGCAGCTCGTTTATATAAAACGGTGTCTCACCCGTACTGGCGTGGACACTGTTATTAATAGCGAGCTCCACAAAGGGGAGTCACTAACGTGCGTAATGGATCCGCCACGACCCAATTGGCACGTTCGGTTTGGTCATCGGTCTGGGGATGATCTGCGGTCGACATGTGGAGCTTGCTACCTAGCAGCTCGAGACATGTCACCAAAAACCAGACGTAAAACGTGGATCCCGGTCAGATACTATGGACTCGAGCTTCCCGTGTAGTCGGTATACATGATCCAGGAACAAGAGAGCTGCCTCCTTGCCTATGATCGATGTTTTACATGGTGCTAAATGGTCCATTTTGCTCAGTCTGCCTTCAAAGACGACTAGCCCCGTCTGACCCTTGTGGTCAGGCGGCATGCCAAATATAAAGTCCAGACTTACAGTCTTACAACAATCTGTTGGAATTGGTAGTGGCTTCAATGTTCACTGCTGGACGGTGCAGGCTTAACGCACTGACACGGTTCGCAAGAGCGAATATAGGTGGCCACTCAACGATATAGGTTAGGCAACCAAAATCATTTCGACACTTTTAGAAAATGTACTTTTACGGCTCAGATGCCCACTCGATGGCGCATCATGAAGCTCGTGAAGGATCATCAGCTTGAAATCTGTCATGAAGCTCGTAGATTCTCAAGGGATCAAAAGGTGACAACTGATGCCATATAAGGTCATCGCAGTAGCTAAATCGATTAATCTTAGCTTTCAGGTGCGACAGAAGATTTACCTTTCGTCCACCGAAGTGATCCAATAGAAGGCGACAATGTTCATCCTGACTGTAGCTTTCTTGAATATCAGAGGCTAACGAACCCGTTACACTGAATGCCTTCATGGCTGCCAACGTTGACGGCTGAATTTGTGCTTTAGCACTAGACACACTTTCCTGGTGTCTTACCTCGAAGTCTGGTCTGCGCAATAAAGCGTCAGCCAAGACATTGGACTTATCCGGCTTGTATTTAACTTTAAAATTAAATTCAGAGAAGAATGTAAGCCATCTTGCCATTCTAGGCGAGAGGTGGGGTGAGTTTATTGCGGGTCCGCAGTGATGCGTGAACCACAAATGGTTCGGTGCCCAATAGGTGCACTCGAAGCTTAAAAAACGCATACTTTATTGAATGTAGCTCTTTGTCATGCACAAGGCAGTTCAGTTCTGCGGCTTTTAAAAGCCGAGACTGATAAGAAATGACAGGGTTACCGCCGTCGTCATCCTTTTGCATGAGCACGCTGCCGATTGCAATATTTATTGCATCGCAGACGACGCTAAAAGGCTTATCCGCGTCTGGTGATGCCAAGACCGGTGCCTCTATAAAGAGATTGCTTCACTGGTGTGAAAGCATTTCTCGTTCTTTTGAGGAAACGCATTATGCGTCCTTTTCAAGGAGATCAGACAAGGCTTAATCGCTCAGCATAATTCTTGCTATATTTATGCAAATAATTAGTGAGCTCTCGGAATTGGCGCAAATCCTTCACGTGTCGTGGGATTGGTCATTCCTTTGCTGATTGTATTCAGTCTGGGTCTGCTCGTACACCATGTGTACCTACGATGCAGCCCAGCACAGGTATCTCGGGGACCCCAATGACGCACTTTTGCGAGTTGGCGTACAATTCAGCGTCACCCGAAGTCTGGGGCAACAGCGTCTAAATGACTCTATTTCGGTCAAACCGTCCCCGGCTCTTCTATGCCCGAATTCATCGTCAAAATATTGGGGGCGCGTAGGCACGGTGCTGACGCATCACGTGAGCCACCACTCGGTTTAATGTCGCCGGTTTGTTTTTCAAACCTTGGGCATCACAAGCCACTTCTAAAGCATATCGCTTGGGGTGCTTACTGCAGTTTTGGCTACGTCAGACTCTCTCGTGAGTACCTAATAGTAGCCATCTTTAAAATTCAACGCGGAAAAAATGGCTGACATCCCATGGAATTCATCATAACATCTTTCCTTGGGATTGGCGATTGCGTCGGTGTGGTCGCTGTGTTCAGCTTATTGTAAGCATGAATGCGCGATCCACCTGTGGCTTTACGCACACAAAAGGTCGGGCTGCAGTGAGGCGATTTGCTCTGTCGAAGAACTCATCCATATATTCGACTTGTTCTTTCGGCAACGGCCATTGTCTGGTCACAAAATACTTGGTGCCAGGTTCGAGATCAATTTCGTGCCCGACGTGTAACGGGGCACTGCGACTTGTACTGTTTCAGTACAAGTCCACTTCACACTGCTTCAGATGTGAGTGGTGCCTCTCGTTAGGTGACGTACACTGTACGTATAGAGGAAGACTTCTCTTAAGGCAAGTTAGCTTAAGAGTGTAAAATGAAAACTGTATTAATATAGTTAAGTGTCTTGTTAATCTATCTTTGTAAATGTTGACTTAACCATAAACTAATACTAAACATGTAAATGAATTCTTATCTATCTTATCTTGTAACTCTCTTTGATTACTTCTACAGCTGATTAGTCTGCGGAATAAATAGACATAGTGGTCTATACCTATTTATGGATAAGAATTCAGGACATTACTATATAAAGTAATTTCCTCCAAATATTATCTACCTTTTAGATAATATATTAATTAACAACCTTTTAGTGTTAATTTCATGTAACGATACGCTCCGTTACAATGACGGTCTATTACATAAGATTAAGTATAAGATGTCTGAAAACTCCGGAGCCAGGAAAGCAGCACGCTCGAAGTAATCTTAAAGATCACTTCGTTCGTGGTGATGCACGCTAGCACCATCAGTAGCTTTTCTTTTTTCAAAATGACCTTTACGATCCTTTCGTTTCAAATGATGCATTTTGGCCCTCTTTCAGAAGCTTCATTGCTGCTGTGGGGAGACCTAGACGTTGGAACACATGTTCTGGTCATGCCCCTGTGCGCAGTCCTGTCGGCAGAACTTATATGCCACTGGACGGGAGAACGCTGGGGGCTGGTCCAGCTACAAGGCGTTCGCTCCTATAGTGCAAGCAGGTCGGCGCCAAAGCTACCCACAACGGTCAAGAGCAGTTTAAGGTGGGCTCATCCCGACGAAGAAACGGAATATGTGATTGTCTGAAGGCGGCTATGGCGAATGCTTAGCATTATAGGTGTAACTACTTGGTAATTTTAACGTAATATAGTCATTACTTAACAGGAGGATGTAAAACTGGAAGGGTGCATCGAGAACATTTTGCACATCAGCTTAGGACAACTTCGGGCCGTGGCAAAGCGGGAATTCTGCAGGGTTGGGACGAAAATTCAAGGACCACGCCTAGTGTTATGTCAACGACAACTAGCCAGGCAGCCAAGAAAGTCGTTGTCTATGGTGACCACCTTTGTACAACCACCGGACTCGAGCGAGGAATCGACATTGTTAGCCAGATCTAAGATCTATCAGACATCCGCAATCCGTAAAAAAAGCCAAATAGACACGTTTGCTTCTCTGTCAAACATGATAATAC
>NW_027152059.1:40314-41789 GCF_004359215.1 Bremia lactucae | reverse complement strand
TATCTGGATATGCAGCTTCTTATAAACGCAGAGAACTTATGTAGACGGGCACGTCGTAATGCGGCCACGCCCTACTTAGACACACACCCTAGCACAGCGAGGAAGCGGTTTAACCTGCTTCTCTTGCGTGCAGTGAGGTAGTTGTGGTGGGCGCGTAAGCGACCTCACCCAACACACTAAGTACTCTGGTTAAGTGTCGTCACGGGAGCGGTAATCCGTTTCTCCTCGTGCGCACTTACCAAGTAAAAAGTAGTTTCCAGACTGATTTATATTTAATCGTATTATACATAAATACCTATTTTTACCAATTAAAATGTCATCTCTATAGATAACACTTTATATGTATTGCGAGCGTATCTTTCTAGATACCTCGCGTAACGGATGACGCTAGCCGTCATCCCTGATGTGAATGCACCCATGTGCATCACATACACAAAAGTTGGTCACAAATGTGAACCACACCCGAGTGCTGGGTCTATTATATAGTAATTGACCATCCCCTTAAGTACACCAAGTGTACTTAACGGGGACTGTGTAACATAGAAGCAACTTTAGCCCGTTACACCACCCCCCTCTTTAAGAACGAATTTACATTTTAAATTCGTCAAAGAGGAGAGAGAAACTGCGAGCAGCTTTACGCGCCGCTAGTTTACTCAATCACTCTAGCGCACGTGTTTCCATACACGGCGCCAAAGATGCCACCTAAAAGGGGCCACGTTGGTGGGTCGTCTGCGAAGACGCCCACTCAACCTCACACTAAGCGCACGCGCCGCGTTAATTCACCGGCTGCGTCAAATGCCTTAGGCGGAACGCCGACAGCCACTGCTGCTGTCGCGTTAACAAGGCTAAAGGAACCATTCCACTGATACAGTGAGGATGTTGATCCGTTGCTTATTGTCAACTACAGTGAGTCGACACCGTTGCCGTCACCTCATAGTAGTGATGCGGACAACGAGCTCATGAGGAGTGATGATGGCGCATTATTGCCCATCCAAACTTATCTCATGGCTCAAAACATGGAGACAGCATCATTTTCGAATGCTGTCTCGTCGTCTGCGCTGGAAAGCGCAGCGACAGGTAACGAGAGCGCTGCCCATAAAGGCGCAGCCGCTTCTCCGTTGAGTATAACCACAACGCCTTATGCTCAGACCATAATGCATAATGGTGTCTGACATAGAGGATTCGGAGCCTAAAGCTCCGCCGACGACACGTGAACGTGCTCAGTCGGTGTCACAAGCCAGTCGTTTAGAACGTGGCTATGTGACGGGTGGCATTCCAAAGATGCCCCCTCCATCTAAATGGCCTCGTTTAAACGGGCCAAGAGCGTCGCTCCTAGAGCGCGCTCTTGTAGACGCACATAATTATTATGGCGTCTTTCAATCATGGAGGGCTCAGGGAAAATCGCTTGGGCGTATTTTCCCGATCCCGGTCGTGTTGCGTTCAAATGAAACGCCCGACCAATACGAGGCGGAATT
>NW_027152059.1:0-4067 GCF_004359215.1 Bremia lactucae | reverse complement strand
TTCCCCTTTTGATCTTAAAGCGTTAAGTGCCTTCCTAAGGCTTGCGCATTGATCTGTAAGAGATAGAAGCCTTTCTAAGGTATATCCTCTTGGGCACGAGTTGCCACTTGGTTCTACGAACCCCTGAATCCCTTGAACTAGGATTCCTTAAGCTTTAATAGCTTGTACGACTCCCTGAGTTGTTAAACCCATTAGTTCAATAGAACTAAGTGACTCTCTGAGTCTGAAAGTCTTCCTCTGACTTTAGGAGCGAGGTAGCTCCGCTACACCTGGTAGCACTCGTAGTCAATCTACGCCTGAGTCTTTACAAGACTAATTTCTCACGAAAATGGAAGAGGTTCCAGAATTGTCAGAAGCGCAACGCGCCGCTTATGACAAGCTCAAAACCTTATTCGGGCTTGAGCACGTGGAATTTATTATCTCCCAGGGACCAGAGGTCCTGCATGCAAGGCTTGAAGCCTTCATGCGGTACGAAGCCTCCCTGATCGGTCAGGTACAGGACCATTTAGCGGCATCTATGCCAACCCGGTACATCTCTGTACCAGACTCAGAGCCGAGGGCTCGCCCTCTAACTGTAAATGTGAAGACATTTGAGGGAAAAGAAGGGAGAAAATCTCCCTTTTTAAATTAAGCAGATGGAAATGTCCATTGGTTCCGCCTTGTTCTTAACAGAACGGCAAAAGGTGGCTATTGCCATTTCCAAACTTGGAGGAAGAGCCATGGAGTGGGCACTATCGTGCAGCACGTCCATAAACGACGCTTTTCCCTCATGGGATTCGCTGAAACAGCAAATGACCAGCATGTTTGCACCGCCTGGTCAGGCTTTTTGCATGCGAGCACGGGTCCTAGCGACTCGACAGGGTAAAAGAACCCTAGGGGGCTTTGATCAGGAGTTGAGAACTCTCATTGCATATATGCATCAAGACCCGGTGCAAGAAGCAATTGTAGTGACCATCTTTGTGGGGGGTCTCAATGAGGGCGTTGCCCGGACGGAATTGTTCCGATCTCATCCGGCTACGTACGAAGAGGCAGTTGCCATAGCGCTACGCGCCGAGTTTGACTTTAAGTCTGCTCGCGTAAGCACGCCTGTCTACCGAACAAGCTCTTCGAGCACATGAGTTCCGTTTAATAGAGCGATACCTATGGATTTAAGCCTCGTTGAGGAAGGAGAAGAGGCTCTTCAAGCTGTGGAACAGCATAAGACCATCCGTAGATGTTATATGTGCGGAAGCACGAAACATTTACGCCCTGTCTGCCCTCTTCGAAATTCGCGTAAAGCTCGAAAGAGCTCCAACTCCGACCTATACCAGAGATCTGGTAGAGTGTGGGAAAACGTCGATACCCAGTAGGTGCGGGGCGCCCTACTGGGGAAGACCTAGGCTCTTTGGAACCTCAAGGAGGTGAGAATAAACAAAACCTAGCCCCAATTAACTCGGTGCTCAATGGCACGGGGCGAGAGTACAAGCCTGGCTTGCTAGTCGCTCAAGCGACTGTAAAAGGCTTCGATAAGCCGTGGTCAATTTTTATTGACTCAGGAGCGTCTTGCAATAATGCTCGACTCCTTTCCCTTGAAGGAAGTCAACAATACGTTAGGTGCTTAGAGCGCATGAAGGTGATACACTGTTCGCTTAGCGACTGGTACTCGTGCCACTGTTCCCAAAGTTTCCATTGAACTTCGGTATAAGGTTCTGGACTTTGACAGTATGAAACGCTGTCTCGTCCTTGATTTGGATTCGAGGTATGATCTCATCCTTGGTATGGCCTGGTTAGAACACCATGAGCCATGGATCGATTGGAGGTCTAAGATCTTAGGCGCCACGCGCAATGTTCCTAGCAAAGTTTTGGAAAGTGATGAACTCACCTTTGCTAGGCAACATAAGCGCTATTGGTACTGATCATTGAATGAGTCTGTCAGTGTTTTAGACATTGGCATGTCTGAGCTAATAAACTCTAATGTTAAAAACATTGATTCTGAGCCCGACTCAGCAGAAATAAGTGGAACGGCACGTACTCCGTCGAGTGATACTCGTTGTAATAACGATTTACTGAATTATGAAAGCATTGCTGGCCTAAGGCCAAATCATCAAGAGTGCAATATCCCTGAGATATCTGGAGTGGCACGTCTAAGGCACCATACTGAGTGTCAATAGTGACACTATTGGCGGTTCGCCAGGGCATTTTAGGTCAAACCCTCCTAATGCACGTGAAGCGACACGTAAACGTTCGCTGAATATGGAAGTTGAGTTACCTAACTCCTTGTCGGATGTCAAATTAGACACCATGTCTTGTATAGAACCAGTACAGGCTGGAAAACCCGGGGATGTGATTGTCTCGGCCTCTAAGAGGCGTATTGTCTCCACTCCAAAACAGATTGGACAAGAAGCGTGTATAACCTCACAAAGTGATACGAGTGAGCAAGTACATACGCTTGTAAATGGCGTAACCGGTAACATTGAGGGGGAAGTTAGCCTTGCGGCAATCCCTTCGTTATATGCTATTTTAGAGCTAGACGATATATCTATTGATGAGTGCGGTCGAGCCTTAAGAGCTGGTGACTTATCTGAAATGGTGGTCATTCGACCTATGGTTGAGATAAACTCTTCGTCACTTCTAGACGAAGCTGTCCTGGATGACACAAAAGCTGCACTAAGTGCGCGAAATGGGTCATCGATCCTTAAAGATCCTACGGATCCCTTTTATTTTTTGATTAAGGAATTTCAAGATATGGTATGTAATAATTCACCATCTTTTTAGTAACCATCGACTAAGTCCAATGCACTGTACATTGTACATCCCACCATATTATTATGAAGAATAACCTTTCTAGGAATGGGGTTTTGTGCTGGTATAGTGACAGCAATAAGCTTATTATAAGCATGTACAATGCGCCATTTACCATTTGGCTTTTTGACACAAAATGTCAGTGTCGAATGAGGAGATTTGCTCTCTCGTACCATTCCAGCCTCGTGGTTAGCACGAAAGAAATCGTCAATGCCGTCACACTGCTCCTTTGGTAATGGCCATTGTCTTGTGACACAGTATTTGGTTCCCGGAACCAAGTCAATTTCATGACGAACACCTCTATCCGGAGGTAAAAAACAATTGCTCATGCGAGCTGTGAGCTAGCGATATTTCGCTTACAGCGGTTAGCGCCCCTAGCGGCATGTTATGGGAGTGGCTGGTTATGCCACAAGGGCTTTCAACGCCCCGGCAACATTCAATCGTCTAATGACGCAGCTGTTTCGCCCTCATCGAGGTTATGCACAGACTTATTTCGATGACAATTTTGTCCATAGTCGTGCGCAGCAGGGTCGGTCGGATATGGAAAACCATTTTGACCATTTGCGAGTTGTGCTCGAGTACATGCGCTCAAACAAATTGTATGTCAATGCATCTAAATGCATTTTTGGCGCAGACGAAATTCCTTTTTAAAGATACTTGATTGAACAGCGTGGCCTTAGAGCGGATCCCGCTAGGGTAAAAGCCATAGTAGATTGGCCGGTTCCTAAAAACCAAAAGGATTTGCGTAAGTGGCTGGGTCTCGCCAATTATTTACACAAATATAGCGAAAATTACGCTGATATGGCTAGGCCATTATCTAATCTCCTTAAAAAGGATACAGAATGGTGCTGGACTTGCACCGAAAAAAATGCCTTTCGAGCAGTTAAGGATAGTCTTATACATGCTCCGATTTTGGCACTGCCAAACCCAAATTGGCCTTTCAGTGTCGTCTGTGACGCATCAGATTTTTCCATTGGCAGTGCTTGTTACAAACAGATGTTGATGGGCACGAACGTGTTATTGCGTTCGAGTCTAGACAGCTTAAAGCTGCGGAATAGAACTACCTAGCTCATAACTAAGAGTTACTTGCTATGAAGTATAATCTCGTCAAAGCCAGAGTTCAACTGCTCGGCTCTAAGCCGTTTGTGATATATACAGATCACGCGTCATTATGAACAGCGACTAAGTCGCCCTATCTCTCACAGAGAATGGCCAGATGGCTATCCTTTTTTGCGGAATACAACTTCGAGGTGAAGTTTAAACCCGGCAGGCAAAATGCTTCGGCC
>NW_027152058.1:1312-1622 GCF_004359215.1 Bremia lactucae | reverse complement strand
CGGATTGCTGCATTCTTATCAGGATGTCCAGCTGTCCCGCTTCGCGAAGTTTCTGACGCTATTACGTCAGAAGACGGGTTTGCACTTCGTCAAGAGTACTCTAACTTAGAGCGAGAGTCTCACGGAGACGTTGCACCTCGCGCTTTTACAAGAGCTGTTGACAATGTTTCAACGAGGAAACCTTCAATTTTACGTGGACTTCTGTAGCAACGCCTTCACAATAGCTAATAGCGATATATGGTGAAGTGGCTCGGGTACCGCATGTCTTGAATTTTTTGGTAGTTCGAGGTACCCCTTCGACAAGACCACC
>NW_027152058.1:0-1212 GCF_004359215.1 Bremia lactucae | reverse complement strand
GCTTGTAACACCGACTGAGAACGTTCACGTGTCGTCGGCGGAGCTTTAGGCTCCGAATCCTCTATGTCAGAACCATTATGAATTATGGTCTGAGCATAAGGCGTTGTGGTAATACCCAACGGAGAAGAAGCTGCGCCTTTACGGGCAGCGCTCTCATTACCTGTCGCTACGCTTTCCAGCGCAGACGACGAGAAAGCATTCGTAAACGATGCTGTCTCCATGTTGTGAGCCATGAGAGAAGTTTGGATGGGCAATAATGCCCCATCATCACTCCTCATGAGCTCGTTGTCCGCATCACTACTATGAGGTGACAGCAACGGTGTCGACTCATTGTAGTCGACAATGAGCGACGGATCAACATCCTCACTGTTAAAGTGGAATGGATCCTTTAGCCCTGTTAACGCGACAGCCGCAGTGGCTGTCGGCGTTCCTACTAAGGCATTAGACGCGGCAGGCGAATTAACGCGGCGCGTGCGCTTAGTGCGAGGTTGAGTGGGCGTCTTCGCAGACGACCCACCAACGTGGCCCCTTTTAGGTGGCATCTTGGGCGCCGTGTATGGAAACACGTGCGCTAGAGGATTGAGTAAACAAGCGGCGCGTAAAGCTGCTCACAGTTCCTCTCTACTCTTTGACGAATTTAAAAATGTAAATTCGTTCTTAAAAAGGGGGGTGGTGTAACGGGCTAGAGTTGCCCTAATGTTACACAGTCCCCATTAAGTACATTTGGTACTTAAGGGGATGGTCAATTACTAAATAATAGTAATTAGACCCAACACTCGGGTGTGGTGCACATTTGTGACCAACCCTTGTGGATGTGATGCACATGAGGGCATTCACATTAGGAGGGATGACGCCCAGCGTCATCCATGATGACGCCCAGCGTCATCCATGATGACGGCTAGCGTCATCAGTTACGCGAGGTATCTATAAAGATACGCTCGCAATACATATTAAATGATATCTATAGAGATGACATTTTAATTGGTAAAAATAGGTATTTGTATTTAATTCTATGAAATATAAATCAGTCTGAAAATTACTACATACTTGGGAAGTGCGCACGAGGAGACGGATTACCGCTCCCGTGACGTCACTTCACCAGAGTTCTTAGTGTGTTGGGTGAGGTCGCTTGCGCGCCCACCACAACTACCTCACTGCACGCAAGAGAAGCAGGTCTAACCGCTTCCTCACTGATCTTGGGTGTGTGCTTAA
>NW_027152057.1:126431-152431 GCF_004359215.1 Bremia lactucae | reverse complement strand
CAAACAGAACGTGCCAATCGGGTCGTGGCGGATGTTTTGCGCACTATAGAAACTCTCAAAAAGTGGAGCAAGCAATTGTTCTTTATGGAGTTCGCTATAAATAACAGTGTTCACGCCAGTATGGGTATGACACCGTTTTATATTTACGGACTGCGCCATCCTCGGACGCCAGTCTCGTTCGTGCGCAGCCTGAGTCTTAGTGGGGGAGGGCCTCTCACTATGCTCGGTGCGAAAGAGGGACATAGTTTCGTCAATATGACGATGACCCATGAGGGTATCATCTCAAAGACTGAAACTTGCCCTAGTGACCCTGCCAGTTTAGCAGTGGTCAATAAAACTACGCCTTATGACCGACCTCTTGGCGGTATCATAGGCGAGTATGATGCTAAAAGCGTGAGCGAGGCTCAACGCTTTGTGGATGAGCGATTAACCATCACACGTTAAGTCCGTGACGCGATGGCAAGCGCACAGGACAAGCAAAAAGAATATGCGTACCGAAATGGTCGCAAAAATAATATACGCTTTATAGTGGGTGAAAAAGTACTATTAAGTACTGCACCCCAGGTAATACGAGGTTGTTGCCGCATATCATTGGGCCCTTTACGGTGGCAGAAGAGGTTAAAGACCCAAACTATAGGCTCACCCTTCCCCCGTATATGAGGACGCACCCCGCATCTTACGTGGGTCGTCTGAAACGGAATGTAGACCCAAATGAAGTCACATTTCCCCATCCGTCGAAGGAGACCGATGGTGACGCCGACTGTGAGTCGACCGTCGTTCGGGTGAGGGGGACGGTGAAGGCGAAAAGCTATCAGACCAACGCCTCCGACCACGAACAGGACTTGGAGAGCGAGGGACATCACGCGAGTAACGCGGATCCATCAGCATTATCCTTTCAAAGAGGTTCAAGCAAGTATTCAGGCGTCTATAACCCTGACGAGCCTTCGCTCGGACATCAACAAAATCCGAGGTCAGTCGCGAGACTTAACCTTTGAGATCCGCAATACGTTGTTCTGCAGCGCTTAACGCCTGTGACTGAACGGACGAAGGTGAGGTAGCCGCGAGTAGGTGGGCGAGATCGCCGCTCCTATCGGGCGCCACCGGCACTAATGGATGCGGGTGGGAATCAACGCTTCCTTGTTCGAAGGTTGCTTGCCCACCGCCCGTGAGGCAAGGGTTTCAGTTCCTCGTCCAACGGAAAGGTTACCCGAAGAGTTTTGACTCTTGGGAACCGATCGATACCCTACGTACTGAAGTGCCCGGCTTGGTGGCTGCCTATGAAAAGGATCACCAGCTGAGGCCTCTTTGCTGGTCTCAAATGGACTAGCAGAAGTAGCGTTGTGAGAAGAAACAGGGGTACGTATCACCCGTGATTTCTTTCACACGCAAGCGGGCGAAATCAATTCGCTGCGACCGCTGATTCATCGCATCAGAATGCGGATGAATGCGGCGCAAGAATTCCGCCTCGTATTGGTCGGGCGTTTCATTCGAACGCAACACGACCGGGATTGAGAAAATACGCCCAAGCGATTCTCTCTGAGCCCTCCATGATTTAAAGACGCCATACAATTATGTGCGTCTAGAAGAACGCGTTCTAGGAGCGACGCTCCTGGCCCGTTTAAACGAGGCCAATTAGATGGAGGGGGCATTAGTAATATACCACCCGCCACATAGCCACGTTCTAAAACGACTGGCTTGTGACACGACTGAGCACGTTCACGTGTCGTCGGCGGAGCTTAAGGCTCCGAATCCTCTATGTTAGAACTATTATGGATTATGGTCTGAGCATAAGGCGGTGTGGTTATACCCAACGGAGAAGCGGCTGCGCCTCTATGGGCAGCGCTCTCAAAACCTGTCGCTGCGCTATCCAGTGCAGATGACGAGACAGCATTCGTAAATGTTGCTGTCTCCATGTTGTGAGCCATGAGAGAAGTTTGGATGGGCAATAATGCGCCATCATCTTTCCTCATGAGCTCGTTGTCCGCATCACTACTATGAGGTGATGGCAACAGTGTCGACTCATTGTAGTCGACAATGAGCGACGGATCAGCATCCTCACTGTTAAAGTGGGATGGGTCCTTTAGCCCTGTTAACGCGACAGCAGCAGTAGCTGTCGGCGTTTCGACTAAGGCATTGGACGCGGCCGGGGAGCTAACGCGGCTTGTGCGCTTAGTGCGACGTTGAGTGGGCGTCTTCGCAGACAACCCACCAACGTGGCCCCTTTAGGTGGCATCTTTGGTGCCGTGTTTGGGATCACAGGTCGCTAAAGTGATTCAGAGAACTAGCGGCGCGTAAAGCTGCTCGCAGTTCCTCGCTCCTCTTTGACGAATTTAAACATGTAAATTTGTTCTTTAAGGGGGGGATGGTGTAACGGGCTAAAGTTTCCCTAACGTTACACAGTCCACGTTAAGTACACTTGTTGTACTTAAGGGGATGGTCCATTACTAAATTAAAGTAATTAGACCCAGCACTCGGATGTGGTTAACATTTGTGACGAGCCCTTGTGTATGTGATGCACATTTGTGTAGCATTAAGGCAACCTTAGCCCGTTACAAACACCCACTTTCTCGCCTATATGCTCATAGCAGCCTTTAAACGACAGCTGCTTAGTCTGCTAGCGATCCGTATCAATACATTTGCAGCCAACCAACGGAGGCAAAACATATCGCTTTTATTGTGCAACAGCATGGTATTTTTAAAAAGCAGATGTGTTTATATTGCACTTGTGCTGAGTTCAAATAAAGCTAGATGATAAATTTGGGTGGTACATAAAATGTTATAAGGCTACAAAAGCAGCAAAAGTATTTCGACTCACCTTTAGAAAAAATGAGCGAGCTGGGACAGCAAGCGCGTAACACTTATGCATCGGGCGCGCCGGCCAACTATGTGCCTGGTCTTGGCCGTGGCGCCGTGGGCTTTACAACACGGTCCGACATTGGGCCTGCGCGAGCGCCGATGACACAGGATGGGACGCAGGACGCTCCATTCCTGCCACCTGCTGGTCGCGGACGTGGCGTAGAAATACCTGGATCTGGTTTTGGTCCGAGCGCGGGACGTGGCTCTGGTACTGCCGGCATGGGAGGTTTCGGGCGCGAAAAAGATGAGAACGAGGACTTTGGCGACTACAGTGAGACCAATTACGACGAGTTCAGTGGGTATTCGTCACGCGGATTGTTCCAAGACACGCCTTACGATGCGGACGACAAGGAGGCGGACGATATATATGACCAGGTAGACGAGCGCATGGATACAAGGCGAAAGAGACGCAGAGAGCTGAAGCAGTTGGAAGAATTGAAGAAGGCTCGCAAAGAGATGCCGAAAATTAGTGACCAATTCGCCGATCTTAAGAGCTCGTTGCAGCACATGTCCGACGCAGATTGGGAAAGGATCCCCGACATTGGAGACTACTCGCTCAAGTACAAAACGAACACGCCGTTGCAAAAGCGTCATGAAATGTTTGCGCCTGTGCCCGACAGTATCTTAGGGGCCAACGCGGGTCAGTCGCTGAGTGGAACGATCACACCTGCAGGCAATGGATCAGAAACACCAAGTGGCATCACAAGCTCCGTCACGGGTCTAGCTGGAGCCCGAGGCGCCCAACTATCGCACAAGCTTGACAAGATGTCCGATTCGATCTCGGGCCAGACTGTCGTCGATCCGAAAGGGTACCTTACCGACTTAAATAGCCTTAAACTCACCAGCGATGCAGAAATTGGCGATATTAAGAAAGCAAGGCTGTTGCTGAGGTCGGTGACAATGACGAATCCGAAACACGGACCTGGATGGATTGCAGCAGCAAGATTAGAAGAAGTAGCGGGTAAAATCGTACAGGCGAGGAAGATTATTGCTCAAGGGTGTGAGTCTTGCCCAACTCAGGAGGATGTTTGGCTTGAAGCCGCTCGGTTGCAAAATCCTGAGAACGCCAAGACGATTCTGGCAAAAGCTGTACGACACGTGCCAAAGTCTGTCAAAGTGTGGCTTCAAGCAGCGCAATTGGAGACTGACGACGAGTTAAAGAAACTTGTGATGCGTCGGGCGCTTGAATTTATTCCGAATTCGGTGAAATTGTGGAAAGCTCTGATTGAATTAGAAGACGTCGACGGGGCACGAATTCTGTTGGGTCGTGCGGTTGAGTGTGTTCCACAAGCAGTGGATCTGTGGCTGGCACTGGCTCGACTCGAGACGTACGAGAACGCCAAAAAGACGTTGAACAAGGCTCGTGCCGCGATTCCCACCGAGCCTTCGATCTGGATTACGGCAGCTAAATTGGAAGAGGCACAGAGGAAAAATTTGGACATGATCGATCGCATAATTCAGTTGGCAATCAAGTCGCTGCAGAAGCATCAAGTTGTGATGAATCGCGAAATGTGGCTTAAGGAAGCTGAAGCATGCGAGCAAGCCGATGCACCATTGACGTGTGCGGCAATTGTTCGGGCCAGCTTGGATGTAGGAGTCGATCCTGAAGACAGGAAGCGGACCTGGATGGACGACGCGGAGAACAGCATCAATCGCGGCGCCCTTTTGACTGCGAAGGCGATTTATGCGGCTGCGTTAAAGGTATTTCCTGGTAAAAAGTCTCTTTGGTTACGGGCTGTCGCACTGGAGAAGCAAGTTCAGGAAGGCAAGAGCCCCGAATCCGTTGAACAACTTCTGCAAAAGGCCGTCATGTGTTGCCCTCACGCAGAAATTTTGTGGCTTATGGCTGCGAAGGAGGTCTGGTCAAATGGTTCTGTCGAAGATGCTCGTCTAATTCTACGTCAAGCATTTAGTGCAAATCCCAATAGCGAGGCGATATGGCTGGCTGCAGTAAAGCTTGAATGGGAGAATGAAGAGATTGATTTAGCTCGAGCATTGCTGGCGAAGGCGCGTGCTCAAGCTCCGTCGCCCCATGTTTGGATGAAATCTGTTGTACTTGAACGAGAGTATGCTGAAAACCGAAAGGACGAAGAAGACCTTGTATTGGAAGGTATCAAGATGTATCCAGACTTTCCAAAGCTGTATATGATGGCCGGTCAATTTTACGAAGCCTTGAATTCACCTGACTACGACAAGGCGAAGAAAATGTATCGGCAAGGTATTCAGAATTGTCCAAAGTCCATTCCTTTGTGGACTCTTTCCAGTCGATTAGAGGAAACGGTAAATGGCGTAACGAAAGCACGCTCGGTGCTGGAAATGGCTCGCCTCAAGAACCAAAAAAACGAAATTTTATGGCTAGAGGCTGCTCGCCTGGAGGCTCGATGGAATAACCCGAAGGGTCAGGAAATGCTTATGGCTAAGGCATTGCAGGAGTGTCCAGAATCGGGTATTCTTTTGGCAGAGTCTATTGACATTGCTCCGAGGGCACAGCAAAAGCGTGCATCATTCACAGCTCTTAAAAAGAAAAATAATGATCCGTCAGTATGTTTGTCAGTTGCAAAGCTCTTTTGGCAAGAACGTAAGTACTCCAAAGCGCGCAAGTGGCTGGAACGTACGATTCAGCTGGATTCTGACTTTGGCGATGCTTGGGCGTACTATTACCTTTTTGAGCTCAAACACGGCACAAAAGACGCAACGGAGAAAATTTTAAAGCGAGCAGTAAGCAAAGACCCACATCACGGCGAGAAATGGACGCGTGTGTCCAAGCAAACACAAAACCGTCGAAAAAAAACAGAAGAGCTGGTAAAGCTTGTGAGTCTTACCCTTCCATTTGCCGAGCAGCCATAAGGACGTCATCGGGTAAAAAAATATTAGATTCAAATCTCATTGCTTTGTTGCGAAGCTCAATTTTCTCTACTGCGTGAAGCCTAATTATTGAACAAAGTGCAACTTGTGGCCTGAGCGCTCTGCGGACCTGATTGTGAAAACTAGCAAGCTCCACGCATCAGTCTACAGTAGCATTAAGATCAAGATGCCCGCGATATGTGCGCTGCTAAATCGACAACATCGATCTCCTTCCGTGGAGCTCATTTTGCCAGCAAGTTTAATCTCCTCGAAAAGTGGCCGTGCGAGTTTATCGATTTAGGCGCTCTCAGCTGCTCACTTTTGATAATGGAACTCTGTCCCCGATATGGGCTTCTTATTACGATACGAGCTCGCAAACCGATGCTCTTGATCGTTTTTTTAGTGCGACAGCATTCGGCACTTTTGAAAGGTTCCGCTTCATCTCGATGCTGATATGATGAGTTATTATGGCCCAACGATTTTTTTTGATATAAAAGCTAAATGTGTTCTTGTGTTTGAGTGGCAAGTGCAACTTATTTTAGTGCAATCTGCGCTGCTAGCTCCAGCTCACTGAGCAGAAGAGCATCTTCTTCAGTCTCAAGCTCGACTGTCTTGCTACTTGCTAAGGTCATTGCTTTATGTTTATGCTGATCTCTGCATGCGGAATACTTACTGCTGCTGCTGTAGAATAGCATAACTTGATAGTGAAACCAACAGAAGAAACTGTCCACTTCGAAATTATGCCATATTATAAGAGTGATAAACTTTATTGAAGCATTGCCGGTGTTAGAACAGCCATGGACATGCTTACTTACGAGAGATCAGTCGAGTGTTGGAGGCTTGCAATCGCTGCAGTGGCTTACATCTATTATGTTTGTATGTTATTTTGTTTATATGCTATGGATACTGCATTCTGCTTATATGCTATGGCACTGTTGCAATTGACTCGACTTCGTTCATTATCGAAAGTAGATAAGCCAGGTGTCGATCGTCGATGTAGCGTGTGAAAGGTATTGAAGTAGATGGTACCGCTTATGCACAATAATATTTTTTCGCTAAAATTTTGGCTCCTGGGTACAGTCACTTTTACAATTAGTGAGTGAACACAAAACGAAATTAGAAACCAATTTGGTTGCCGTAGCTGATGCTTACCTTCACTTTTACCAATGTACTTCAAAATAATTATTTAAAGTCGTCATTGCATAACTTATGTTGCCCGATCGAAAAGACTCACATCCAAATGCACACGCCATTAAATCGTCGGGGTCAGTAGTACTCTGTCATTGACAGGTTATACCCACTCAGATGGCACGTCATTTCGCTTGGCTTCTACGCGCAAGCGAATAGTTTCAATTTCCAAAACTTGACGGTAGACAATACTTTCTGCAAGGTATCTTGGCATAAGTCCTTTAAAATCGGCCCTTACAACGCAAGTAAGTCTCGTGCATGCCGCGCTATGCACCTTAGGATCTATGTCTCCTCTATGCGGCTCAATGAGCAAGCCACCCGTGGCAAAGGCCATTCGCACCATACCCTTGCGTTCAGGCACATCTGAGCGTGGAATCGATTCTTGCAGCACAGCGTACGTCTCAGGTCGCCCCGTTTTCTCGACAAAACTGTGAAGATCGCAAGAATCGCGTGGCTTTACCAGCCATGCTGGCCACAATGATAACTTTGAATGCTCACGATACAGCACCGCATTCGAATCATCAAGCGGCTCGACTCTTCGAATTGTCGTCTTGTCATCAACAGACTTGCGTCTTAATGCTGTAAGGTCAGAGATTTCAAGCGAGCGAAGGTAGTCAAAGACCTCTTTAGGAGTTGCTTGGATAATGACGTGGCCCTTCATTTCCACCAGACGATCATTTTCGGAGACTAAGCTTCCTGAGGGGCACACAAAATGCGACGACGTCTTTCGAAGCACTTTAACACCTTGATTGCTCTTGTAGGCTGTCCACCCGGCTCCATTTGCGTCGTTGGCATTTATTAAGCGCTGCAGCCCATTCTGCGAGAGCGTAGCGTAATAGACTTTCATTAGCTGACTATCGCGGTGGCTTGTGTGGCCCATGATCTTGTCCAGCTCATCCAGCGATACAGGCACCGCAAGATCCTGTCGCTGCGAGGTCCAAAATCCTTTTGCAGCTTGATGTTTCTTTCCTTCATTACGTTCTTCTTGGAATTCCACCAAATAGCTGTTGGAAGTTTTGAGCTTTCTCTTAGGTCGAGGCTTTGCCGGCGAAAATGCTATGGTGGAATTTGCAGTTGTCGAAGCTGTACAACCTCCGCTGCTACTGCTGCTTCCATTATTCACCACGATGTGTTGTTGTCGCCGATACTTGCTATTATCTGCGACCTCGATTGCTAAATAATCCAAATGCGAAATCATCCAAGCGCGCAACACGGCACACGATGCATCAGGTGACTCCAATATGCGCGCTCCCGTGATATTAACAATCAATTGTTCTTTGTCCATGCTGAAGCTACTCCTGCCAGCCCAAAGACATGACAAGCGCGGGGCTGCGTTGCTGCTCGCGACCAGACTATCTCGGCGAGAATCGTTAAGAGCTTGTTGGCACACTTGATCGTAAAAGCGTGTGAGCTTGGGTCGATTTCGAGCGAGAAACGAATTAAACGGCACCATGAACGATTCTGTTGACGAAGTGTACTCGACGTTGTTCGCCAATGACTGCAGCAGCTTTGCGAGCAGCACAAGCGTACGCTGCATTTGTTTGTTCGGAGCAGAGCCCGCTGGAGTCAAGTTCATCTTGTGCGGGACCACGAGGGCAGGACATAGGAACCGTAGAAACACTAGTCCTCCCAAGTGCATGTAAAACTCCTCCTTTGCAGCTGAAATCGGAGAAGTCGTCGTGCTGAAGCTGTTAGACTGCGAAAGCATCTCCTCGAGCAGGTGCTCTTCGATAGAACTGAGGCGGGGCAGCCCTCCGAGTCCAGTGCTTTCCACAGACGTGCTTTCCATTCCCACAGCGCTAAGTCGAGGTAGCGATACATTGCTGCGGCGATCCCGTTCAATGAGCCGCATCATCTCTAACTCAAGTACGCGATAGATTTTGGCGACCTGATAGGGAAAGAGTGACGCAGCACTGAAGATGCGGTCCAGCGTGCGCTCGGCCAGTGCCTCAAGCCGCTGCTGGTTGGTGTGGAGATCGTCCTGCGGTTGCAGGTGGCGTGGGTTTACTTCGTAACCGTTTGGATTTTCCCATAATTCGTTGATAACGTCTGCGAGCGCATGCGTTATAAAGTCGCCACCCAACTCGCACGTGTACTCGCGCAGTAACTAAAAAATCAGAAACGGTCAAGTCGTTAGTATGCGTGGTACCATGTGTGATGACGGGTTTTCGTACAGCTGTTGTGGCCGAATTAGCCCGAAACAATTCGTTCCAATTCTGCGTGTGGACCATCTCGCGGAACATGAGCAGCCCAAACAGCTTACGTAGCTGGTCTTCATGAGTTTCAAACACAAATAGAAGCGCGCGGATCACGTTCACATCGGCACCCGTGGGCATCTGCGGATGCAATAGACAGAGGTGGTGAGGATCAGTCGCGCAAGCATTGTCACGACCACTTGTAGCTGCCTTACCGTCACAAGCGCCGCGGCCAAACGAAACTCGGGGTCGTGCACCAGCGCATAGATAAGGGCTTTCTCCGCATCTTCTTGCGTCAGAAACGCCACCGCATTGCGCACAGTCTCATCCGGCATACCAGAAGCCGAGGACGTGGCGCGGACGTTCGGATTCGTCTTGCGATGCGTTGAACGCGGAACCCGTGAGTGGCGGTCATTGCTTTCGCGGTCGCGGCTGCGAAGGCCATTGGCCAGGGCCCGCACGGCGCGCAGCATGCGCATCGATTGGTAGACTTTTCAATTTGCAAGACCTTAGCACAATGAAGACTAGGGCAGGTGTTGACCCGGCGGGATTTGTACTGAGATGGTTGAAATCGAGTCAGGCCGCTGAAGCACTGAATTTAGATGACAAAAGAAATGCGCGTGTGTATCCGCGGCGCAAAGGGCGTTAGTAACATCGCGTTTTGCGATGGATTTCTCGATCACTCGGTCCAGCACCAAAAGTGCGCAAAATTTGCTCAAACTTGAAACGCTCCTACAGTACTGCGGTGCTAGGAAACGGCTGTCAAACTACATGTGATCAGCGTTAATTGCATACTACGAACACTTTTTTCCGTAAAAGCATAAACGACTTTGAGAAATGTAGGCTTAGCAACCTTCAATGTGATGAGCGCGCAGTTGTACCTTAGGCTTACTACTGGTATCGCAAAGTAAAGCATGTCTACATCTATACCATCGCGAATGATAAATCACTTGCATCATGAGTTCGAATCAACTCGACAGCCTATTTTGGCTGCAGTGGGAGGCCTCTGCACGTCGAGATATATCGGACACGTCTCGACTGACGATGCAACACCATCTGTGAGGCTGGCTAAGGATTGGCACACATAAACGTCGGCAGGCTATCGGACAATACGTATGCTGACAATGAAGTAAGAACTCTCGTATAGTCTGTTAACATCAAATTTGACGCGCTCTACTGCTCTGCTATAAACTGCTGCAGTTGCCGCAAAAGCTTTTCGTCTACACACTTTACTTAACAAAATAGTGCATGCACCGTCGCGGTGCCTCCAAACGTTTCATCACGTGGCACTTCAAAGTTACGGAATTCTGCCCAGCAGAGCTCAAATTATCGATCGATCGAGACGTAATTAACAACCATTGAATTAATTGCACCTTAATCGAGACTTAATGGGTTGTCGAGCCCATCCAAGCTAAAGGGGGCGACAATCACGCGAGTCCATCGTTCTTCAGCCAATTGCGCGACCTTGCAGCCAAATATAATCTGGCGTTTATTGTCGATGAAGTGCAGACTGGGGGAGGCAGCTTGAGAACCCTTGTCACATGTAGTAAAAAGATGCAGACGGGTGGCTATTATGCCAAAGAGAGTTTCGTCTCAAGTAGAGTTACCGCATTTTTAACACGTGGATGAGCGACCCTTCTAAAATGATCACTTTGAAGGCCGTGCTTGGTGTGCTTGAAAGCTGAACAAAAAGAATCCAGGATGAAATGTAGATCTGTGGTCACTTGTACGTATCATTTAAAGCACAGCTGCAACGCAGTTGCAGCTGTGCAAAATTCGGTAACACCTTGAGCTTTCGCAGTTGGTTTTGTCTACACGAAGAACTGTTTAAAGGGGCAGAGGAATAACAAAGCTCACCCAATGCTCGTCAAGAGTATGTCTTTTGCTTGATTAATGGTAGAAACAAATCAAGTCACAAAATTTTATGTAGCAGTTGCTTCGCACGTGAAAGTGACCCGACCGGGGCCTAAGGGTGTCTATCAATGACCCACGCGAAAGCGATTCACAAGGCAGATTGATGTTTGCATTTGACTGGCCTGTGGCGTCCTTTTGAAAGCTTAAGTAACTGTGGACGTCCATATGACTGCTAATGAAGCCGAAGAAGCACGCTGCCTCGATGAAGTCGAGAGACTTCTGATACGCAGTACTAANCGTTGCACTCCTGGCTAACGCACCCCTTCCAACCGCACCAGGCTCTTGGCACTGTGCCGGTTTATGCGACGCATGACTTCTTGTCAGCTCGCCGTCTACTGCCACAGGCTCTCGGCTCTGTGCAGGACATTCGGACGCATGACTACTTGTCATCGTCCTATTCACTACCTCAGTCTCCACGAGCTGGGTAGGAATTGGTGACGTTTGACATCCCGTCAACGCACCCTCAACTGTGTTCGACACGACATCAGTTGCATAGGCCTCTCGCAGGAGCACATCCTTTCCGGTGTCCTGCGTAGAGTTCGCAACTGTGCGTGTACGCCAGTCTATCCATGGTTGGTACTTTGCCAACCATGGCATGCCTAGGATGAGGTCATACGGACTCTCCATACCTAGCACTGTGAACTTCTCTTTACAAGAGAAGTCACTAAAGCTGAAGGCGAGTTCTACCTGAACTCCCTCAGACTTAACGAGCGCGCCGTTCGCTAAACGAACGGTCGCCTCTTCTCGCTTGCCATCCTGGCAAAGCGACTCAAACATCGCCGGTCTCTTTCTTAGAGCCGCGAGTTTCACAAAATTTTGTGATGCACCCGAATCCACTAGGAGGGTCATCACCTGGTCATAGCCTCTTACATGAGCGCTATAGACCAGCAGGGTTGAGGTCCGAAATTTCGAGACCTCAGGGACTATGCTACCCATTTGTTCCACAACTCTGAACTTAGGGGTAGCTTCAGAGTCCGCGTCAGTAGGGCATCCCGCCCCTACTGCGCTCCTGCATTTCCCGACCCCTCAGTGGTCGATGCAGAACTCATGCGTCTCGCACGCTGGTTCTTGCCATCGCCCTTTGGGAAGGGAGTCCTCTTGCTGGGCATCTTTGCCCCAGCAGGGACCCTGGCATAGCAGCGAGCCATCATGTGGCCACGCTTGCCGCATTGAAAACAGACAACATCTGCATTGCCCAACTCCATAGGAGTGGCATCTGTCCTCTCGGCCGACGGCTTATACCAAGCTGTCGCCGAGGCACTGTTGTAGGATTGCTCCTCAACTAAGGCAATTTGGATTGCCTCTTCCATCGTCGACGGCACCTTTCTGAAAAGGGCCTGTCGCGATGGGCCATGCCGTAGTCCGTTCATAAACGTGGGCACCTTAATGTGCTCCGGAATCGGACCTACGGTTATGGACGCCGACAGCGAGCGCATCTCTTGCACATACTCTTGCAGAGATCGCTTCGCCTGTCGCGCCCCAAAGAAGCGCGCCTGAAGCAACACTTCGTTGTTCGGCGGCTGGTACATGGCGCGAATCTTTTCCTAAAGATCGCCCATGTAGGGAACGCCTTTCTGTCCACCATAAGCGCCGAGTAAGCCCACTCAGAGATCTTACCGCGCAGGTACGACACCATCCAGCTGTCGTCCTCAATGAGCTGCACCACACCGCATTGCTCCACGGCTAACAGCCGGTGGACGATCGTGTGCGCTGCACTTCCATCGAACTTGAACGGGTTCATCCGACGTGGTATCGGCTGATGCGGCCGGGCAGAGAGCATCTCGACAGTCCTGTTTAGAGTCTCGCTCTCAGCTCATTCTGAGTCTGAGTAACGGACTCCGCCGCAGCATGGCTTTGTGCCTCGGACGCGGCTCTCCGCTATCCAAGCAGGAATGCCTCAGACTGCCCCAACTGAGCAACATGTTGCTCAGGAGGATTGTTCAAGAGCCTGGCCAGGGCTTGTTTACCAAGTCCTGGGCCAGGTGCCCTGCCGCCTCCCGATGATTTTCGGAGAGGTGAGAGAAACGAGTCCAATCAATATTGAGGCTCTTCCTACGTACACACGCAGAGATGCGGGTCGTGGGAAGAACTACAAGTGCTACCAAGTGTAGGCGGGCACGTCGTAATGCGGCCACGCTCTACTTAAGCATGCACCCTAGCACAGCGAGGAAACGATTTGACATTTTACTCTCGTGTGCCGTGAGGTAGTTGTGGTGGGCGCCTTAGCGACCTCATCCAACGCAATAAGTACTCTAGTAAATGTGTCGTCACGGGAGCGGTGATCCGACTACTTACCAAGTACTAAGTAGTTTTCAAACTGATTTATATTTAATCGTATTAAATATAAATACTTAATTTAAGCAATCATAAAATGTCATCGCTGTACATAACACTAATATGTATTGCGAGCGTATCTGTCTAGATAACTCGCGTAATGAATGAAGCTAGCCGTCATAACGGATGACGTTAGGCGTCATTCCTCCTAATGTGAATGCACCTGTGCATCACATACTGAAGGGTGGATCACAATGGGAACATACCCAAGTGGTGGGTCTAGTTATTTACTTTAAGTAACTGACCATCCCCTTAAGTACACAAAGTGTACTTAACGGGGGCTGTGTAATATTAGGGCAACTTTAGCCCGTTAAGGCGAGTTTGATGCTAAAGCGTGAGCGAGGCTCAACGCTTTGGGGATGAGCGATTAGCTATCAAACGAAAAGTCCTTGACGCGATAGCAAGCGCACTGGACAAGCGAAAAGAATATGCGAACCGAAATGCTGGTGGGTGAAAAAGTACTCTTAAGTACTGCTACCCTACCTAGAAATGCAATTTCTGTACTACCTGGAGGTACTACGAAGTTGTTGCCACATTTCATTAGCCCTTTACGGTGGTAGAAGAGGTTAAGGACCTAAATTATAGGCTCACCCTCCCCCCGTATATGAAGACGCACCCCTTATTTTACGTGGGTCGTCTGAAACGGTATGTAGACTCAATTGAAATCACATACCTTAATCCGTCTAAGGAGACCGATGGTGACGCCGACTGTGCGTCGAGCGTCGATCGGGTGACAGGACGGAGAGGGCGAAAAACTTTCATCCGAATGACCCTCCCACCACGAAAACGACTCGGAGAGCGAGAGATGTCACACGCGTGATGTGAGTCCCTCACCATCAACTTCTCCAGGATGTCAAGCCGAAGTTTCAGGTGTCATAACCCTGACGTTCTTTCGCGCGGACATCTTGAAGATCCGAGGTCAGTCGCAAGACTTGACCCTCGAGATCCACAATACGTCGTTCGGCAGCACTTAACGCCTGCGACTAAACTTACGAAGGCAAGGCAGCCGCGAGTAGGTGGGTGAGATCGCCACTCCTATCGGACGTCGCCTGCACTGATGGATGCGGGGGGATATCAACGCTTCCTTGTTGGAAGGTTGCTTGCCCACCGCTCCGTGAGGAAAAGGTATCAGATCCTCGTCCAATGGAAAGGGTACCCGAAGAGTTTTTCGACTCTTGGGAACCGATCGATTCCCTACGCATTGACGTGCCCGTCTAAGTGACTGCCTATGGAAAAGATCGCCAGCTGAGGTATCGTCGCTAGTCTCAGATGGACTAGCAGAAGCAGCGTTGTGAGAAGAAACAGGGGGTACAGTACCACCCATGATTTCTTTCACACGCCAGCGGGCGAAATTAATTCGCTGCGACCGATGTTTCATCGCATCAAATGCGGAATAATGGCGCTAAAATTCCGCCTCGTAATAGTGGGGCGTTTCATTCGAACGCAACTCGAACGGGATCGGGAAAATACGCCCAAGCGTTTTTCCCTGAGCTCTCCTTGACTTAAAGACGCCATAATAATTATGTGCGTCTCGAATAGCGCGCTCTAGAAACAACGCTCTTGGCCTGTTTGAAAGAAGTCATTTAGTTGGAGGGGGCATCCGTGATATGCCACCCGTCACATAGCCACGTTCAAAACGACTGGCTTGCAACACCGACTGAGCACGTTCACGTGTCGTCGGCGGAGCTTCAGGCTCAGAATCCTCTATGTCAGAACCATTTTGGATAATGGTCAAAGCAATAGACGTTGTGGTTATACCCAACGGAGAAGCGGCTGCGCCTTTATGGGCAGCGCTTTCATTACCTGTTGCAGCGCTATCCAGCGCAGACGTCGAGACAGCATTCGAAAATGTTGATGTCTCCATCTTGTGAGCCATGAGAGAAGTCTGGATGGGCAATAATGCGCCATCATCCTTCCTCATGAGCTCGTTGTCCGCATCACTACTATGAGGTGACGGCAACGTTGTCGACTCGATGTAGTCGACAATGAGCGACGGATCAACAACCTCACTATTAAAGTGGGATAGATCCTTTAGCCCTGTTAACGCGACAGCAGCAGTGGCTGTCGGCGTTCTGACTAAGGCATTAGACGCGGCCGGCGAATTGGCGCGCCGCGTCTTCGCAGACGACCCACCAACATGGCCCCGTTTAGGTGGCATCTTTGGCGCCGTGAATAAAAACACGTACGCTAGAGTGATTGAGTGAACTAGCGGCGCGTAAAGCTGCTCGCAGTACCTCTCTCCTCTTTAACGAATTTAAAAATGTTAATTCATTCTTAATGTGGGGGAATGTAACGGGCTAAAGTTGCCCTAATGTTATACAGTCCCCGTTAAGTACACTTCGGACAGAAGGGATGGTCAATTACTTAAATAAAGCAATTAGACCCACCACTTGGTGTGGTTCACAATGTGACCCACCCTTGTGTATGTGATGCATATGGGTGCATTAACATTAGAAGGGATGACGCCTAGCGTTATCCGTTACGCGAGGTATCTAGAAAGATACGCTCGCAATACATATTAAGTGTTATCTACAGAGATGCCATTTTGATTGGTTAAAATAGGTATTTATATTTAATACAATTAAATTATAATAAGTCTGAAAACTACTTCCTACTTGGTAAGTGCGCACGAGGAGTCAGGTCACCGCTCCCGTGACGACACGTATACCAGACTACTTAGTACGTCGGGTAAGGTCGCTAACGCTCCACCACAACTATTTCACTGCACGCGAGATTAGACGGTCAAACGCTTCCTCGCTGTGCTACTTTGTGTGCTTAAGTAGAGCGTGGCCGCATTAAGACGTGCCCGCCTGCATTGGTAGTCAACTGGAAGAGCGAATCTTGCCAAAGTGCAGCACTCAAATGCTGATAACTTTACTTTGCATGTTTTATAGGTCATAACATATAAGGCGACTAGCTTGAACAAGTGCTGGCTTCTTACTGCGAGGTACAATTTCTTACCAACTGTCTGCAAAGATGGGTGTCCTCGGAAAATCGGATAATTTCGAACAAGGGTACCACCAAGTTTGGTTATTCCCGGAATCCATACTGTACAATACTAGTCCTTCTGTGTACGTGCACCGTGCTAACTGGCCGATTTAATGGCCTTAAGACCCCACATGAGTCGCTTACAGCAATCATCGCCAAAAGAATCTTTCCGTCCAATTTAGGGGACTTCTTAATGTAACGGGATTAAGTCTTCATAATAAATGCCAACACATCCTAACTTTATATTGCACTCACTCTCATAATTGCTCGAAGGTAGCTATAATTACTTTGCTACCGCTACGTAGCGTGTGTAAGAGAAACGCTCGCTTTGTTATTACGTTATAGAAAGCGTAAATTATCGTCGTACGTACAGACCAAGATAAATGTCACGCGCGCTGAAAATGTCAAGTTACCATTTTAGGGACCTTACATGTGATGTGGACTTGGCTTGTAACGGGGTGTATCGTTACATGAAATTAACACTAAAAGGTTGTTAATTAATATATTATCTAAAAGGTAGATAATATTTGGAGGATATTACTTTATATAGTAATGTCCTGAATTCTTATCCATAAATAGGTATAGACCATTATGTCTATTTATTCCGCAGACTAATCAGCTGTAGAAGTAATCAAAGAGAGTTACAAGATAAGATAGATAAGAATTCATTTACATGTTTAGTATTAGTTTATAGTTAAGTCANTGTCGAATTTAAAAATGTAAATTCGTTCTTAAAGAGGGGGATGGTGTAACGGGCTAGAGTTGCCCTAATGTTACACAGTCCCCATTAAGTACATTTGGTACTTAAGGGGATGGTCAATTACTAAATAATAGTAATTAGACCCAACACTCGGGTGTGGTGCACATTTGTGACCAACCCTTGTGGATGTGATGCACATGGGTGCATTCACATTAGGAGGGATGACGCCCAGCGTCATCCATGATGACGGCTAGCGTCATCAGTTACGCGAGGTATCTATAAAGATACGCTCGCAATACATATTAAATGATATCTATAGAGATATCATTTTAATTGGTAAAAATAGGTATTTGTATTTAATTCTATTAAATATAAATCAGTCTGAAATTTACTACCTACTTGGTAAGTGTAGACGGGCACGTCGCAATGCGGCCACGCTCTACTTAGCACACACCCTAGCACAGCGAGGAAGCGGTTTGCACCTGCTTCTCTTGCGTGCAGTGAGGTAGTTGTGGTGGGCGCGCAAGCGACCTCACCCAACACACTAAGAACTCTGGTGAAGTGACGTCACGGGAGCGGTAATCCGTCTCCTCGTGCGCACTTACCAAGTAGGTAGTAAATTTCAGACTGATTTATATTTAATAGAATTAAATACAAATACCTATTTTTACCAATTAAAATGATATCTCTATAGATATCATTTAATATGTATTGCGAGCGTATCTTTATAGATACCTCGCGTAACTGATGACGCTAGCCGTCATCATGGATGACGCTGGGCGTCATCCCTCCTAATGTGAATGCACCCATGTGCATCACATCCACAAGGGTTGGTCACAAATGTGCACCACACCCGAGTGTTGGGTCTAATTACTATTATTTAGTAATTGACCATCCCCTTAAGTACCAAATGTTTTTAATGGGGACTGTGTAACATTAGGGCAACTCTAGCCCGTTACAGAAGTCGTCTGGCCCTCTAAACGAGGTTGATGATGCTCCAACGTTAAAAAATAGTTTGGGTCGCGTCGAGGGTGCTCTAACTTCAAGCAAGAGTCTCACGAAATAGTTGCACCTCGTAATTAAAAGCAACAAAGGCTCTTCTTGCAATTTCACCCCCTTCTTCATTGCTCGTCGAGCAAAATAATAGTCGTTTTAAGTTTCAGACTTCTAAAGTGACGTCATTGCAAGGGTCAATACCAGTACCGGGTTAAATAGTTGGATTACCCCTTGTCGTAAATTTTTGAGAGTACGAGGTATCCCTTCGGCAAGATTCCACTTACACGGTTAACGTTTTGAGCGCCAAGCTCGAGGTCAATTAGCGTTGAATGACGCCTACCAATAGAGCTTGGAATGAACGGTTCTTCAACCTTAGCGCGGATCCTGGGTTGCATGCGCAACTGAAGAATCAGAGTACAGGCTAGTCCTAGCCTAGCATGATGGCCGATACGCCGCACAGGATTGATTTTTTGGCCTTTAGCTTCGCAAAATTATAGCAAAATTTGATAAAGACGAAAATCGGCCGCATCGCCGTGTCTTTATACTTTGAAGGCAACGAGCACAAGAAAATAGTAAATTCCCTCAGAGGACAAATAGGCACAACGCGCATGGTTGCGCAGACGCATCAGATACAGACGTGGTGACACAAAACAGTAAAGAAATGTAGCGATGCGTGTAGCTAGCTCCACCGGCGTCTTCGCTTTGATCCAGAAGTCTAAAATGCCAAGGATCGGCTGGCAACCTCTTGCAGGCGCCCTTCTACACTAAGCCGCGTCAATCCACACTCACTATGCTCTTTTTCTTTCCGCAAGGGCTTTAGGCCGACGACGATTTTGCTCCTCTTTGAATACAGCTTTTCATCGAGCGGGTTCTGCTAAACATGAAGATGAAGGCCGCCGAGCAGTCGCGATGGGAAGCACGTTTGTCTCCATATCGCATCCTATCGTTTAGGAAAGAAATAGGCCTGCTGAAACGGTGTTGGTGTCTATTTGTATATACGTACGAAGGATGTAGCCATCATTTATGATGCATGAAGAAGGTTGCAGTTGAGGAAGAGCAGGAAGAGACTTGTCGAAGCGGTAACGAAAAAGAAGTTAGCAGAACAGCACAGCTTAAATATCAGTTTTCTTTCTACCTCACATAGTACTTATTGTATTCGAGAATGGAACTAAGAGTCGGTGACTCAGGTGAAAATGTCATAAGACAAAGGCATGCAAATTACAACCATTAGGGTAGCTGTTTCGTACCAGACCCTAAAGAGGAAATGAAGGCGAATGCCGCACTCGGCGTCAAAGGTCTGACAAGGAAGGATGTACACTTCGGTTGTTAAACCTTAAATGTCGTACAATTCACAGAATGCATAAAACACTTATCTTTTTAAACTGGAAAATAGCATTAAAACCCCCATTGTTTTATGGGTAATATGCGTGACAGCCACCAGATAGAGATCTGATGGCAGAAAATTATTTGAAGGTAATTACTGTAAGGTTTATTACATGTAAAACATGCATAAAGTCTAATTTCCCTTTAAATAAAAAGCGTGTCGTTGAACGGGGCACCCTTTGCTAGTACTGATAACAGTATTAGTTAACCTTCACTATAATCAGTGAAGGTGAAACGCCTTAAATACTTCACGTACACGACGTGCAGATGAAGGTTCGAAGTAGCTAAGAAGTCTTAGCTACTAAAGATAAATTCAAAGGCTGCAGGATAGAGAAAAAGTAAAATTGTATTTATGTATTAAGTTCCTACGTAACGATCTTCTATCTACTACTGACTAAAATTAAGAACTAACTACGTATGGCACCTACTTGCGCACCGCACAATCGTGTCGTGTAACGATTGGCGGGGTTGATACAAACTAAATTCAACCCATCAATAGAACTGATGTCTTGTTGCGTCAAATGCCAAATTTGCTAATATTGGAACTATTGAGTGAAAATCAATAAAATTAAATAACTTTTTACTTTCTTACATATTTCCTCTCATAGAAAATAATATTAGTTATTCTACCGATAAGTAAAAGAATTATGTAACGGGACACCCCATTACATCACCCCTTAGACAACAGTCACTTTTAGTGACTGAGTAAAATGGCAGAGATTACTATTCTGTATATCTCTGTAAATTAGCACTTGTTGATTCTATTTTAATTTCAACTTTTGATTGCGCATGGTATCGAAATCCGTGCGCATCGCCTGTTAGACAGCAAAGCTAGCAGCTGCACGGCTCAGTGTAGCTGTTAGCGATGCAATTGTTTATCAGGCACTAATGCGTCTACTGCGGAAAAAAGTCACCTGCTACTCCTGTTGTAGGTGACTGGGCCGAGTCGGCGTCATCGCTCGACTCGGTGGCAACTTATTAGGCCTCAGGATCAACCGGGGTCATGTCCGTTAAACCTACGGCTTCTAACGCGATAACCAAAGAGGTGATGTTGATACTTCGGCAGACCCTTTTGGTGCGGAGTCATCTTGTAATGACTCCATAGACGACGATAACTCTGCTGATGTCAGTATGCATCACCAGGAACGAAATGATCGTCAAGGTCACTTCGATCGGCATACTACTGGTGGTACTAGGGGGACGGACTGATTCTAAGAATCACTCCGATAGTAATGCTAGCGTTAACGTAACATGAGCCAATAAGAGAGGGACTGCAATGGTTTGCGGTCTGCTCCCGAAAAGAAGCCTTGGTTGCCATTTAAGGGCAACCTAACTCGTTGTTGATCAGGTATGACCAACGATGATATCATATTCCGTCATTCGACTCATTCAGGCTTCACGAGCGTGGCGAGGACAATACGATATTCTTTGTCGATGCCTTTTCCGGCATCGGTGGTATACATGTAAGCGAGCAAAGGATGTAACTCTTTTGTTCCAAGCTTGGGATGCATTTATACAGAATGTGCAAAGCATAGGCTGCGAGGCCTGGCTTGACAAAATGGATGCTTTCCGTGACCGGTGCCTCTCGTGAGGGACAATCACGTCCATGCTGTTTTAAGGGTGCAGGTCATGCCCTTAAAGGAGATATACTCCCTTAAAGACCCTTATTGAAGGACGCTCATCACTTATGAGATGCGCGAAGTAATCAATTACCTCCCATCCTTTTACGAGTGCGGGAAGCGCTCGTTCTCTGATGGAACCTCCGTCGAGGAGGATGGGTCTTGTCGTACTGTCGTACGAGACCCGGTACGTCCATAATCACTTTTGCGACGAAGTTCCAAACTAACGTGCGAGGGTGGATACACTCGCTAACGAACGAGAAAATTAGTTTGAACCCCTATGACCTCGCGGTTGTTCGAAAAGCGCTCAACAAGCGAACGCTTTTCACCAATCGAATCCGCCAATGGATGTGGAGGAAGAGAAAAAATCGGGTTCGCATCGTTCGCATCGTTCGCCGAACCCGAGTCAATACCGTGAATTGGATCACGTCCTCCATTATTTATGCGAGGAAATTGATCACATGCGATCCCGTCATCGAGTGTTAGCGGTGACGGTCAACAATATTTCTCGCGACCAATAGAAAATTGTGCTCAGAATACGGGACCAATACAAAATTGTGCTCAGAATACGGTTGATCAACTGGTAAACGAACGGACACATCAATCCTTCAAAACGAGCTGGTGACAGCTCGTCAAAATATCTCATCCTTGGAGGATGTAGCGGAACGTCTGATTCGTGAGAACCAGACTCTGTAACGAGACTATTATGCTTTAGCTCGGGACAATCAGACTTTGGTAGATGCCTTAGACCGTTCTGGGGTGATTCGGAATTGGAATAAGCCTCGTAGACGCCCTATATAAAATGTAGGACGCGTACGCATCCTACATGGCAGCTCGATCGTTTGCGCATTACCTTGACGATATCTTACACAAAACTGGCCGATACATCTGGGCAGTAATTTATTACTGCCCACATTCGTCACTACATTTTGGATAGGTTAACCGTTGATAGTAGGACTAGATCATTAATATCAAATGAAAGAAAGTTTGTTCTTCTATTTTTGTCAGAGTTCCGTTTTATGTCGATCCGCCGCATCAGCGATGGAATACTGTATGAAACGGCCCACTGCCTCTGCAGCCAGCAGGAATTCTCCTGCTGACTCAATTTCGTTTTTGTCTTTAGTGCGACCGGTGCGCACTGCGGAGATGTTATCCTCCGCTTTGGTTAGAGCATTGTTGTTCTCACTAATAGATATTGTTTTAGATGCCGAGTCTTTCAGCATCGATACGAAAGTCAGTAATAGCATTATCGCTATTACTGAATTTATCTACTTCAATATTAATTGAATCAATAATGGTACCCTTCGCATTGACCGTAGGGTCAATGTGTGATAAGCAAAAGCTAGATTGTTCTTTGCTCGAGCGAGTACCTTCCCTCCTTAAATAAAGGTGGATGGCTTAAGCCGTTCACAAAAAACGGTGTAGGCTTTGTATAAGCATGCTCTGAATTGTTGATGGCAAATTCTACCGTCGACAAGAATTCGCTCCAACTCTTAAAAAAGTGGACGTATCCGCGAATTAGCTTTTCGAAGATACGATTTGCACGTTCTGTCTGATAACCTGTTTCAGGATGATCAGAAGTTGACATTTTTAACTGTGTTCCAAGTGATTTTAACATTCTTTGCCAAAATTCCGCCATGAATCTGGGGTCTCGATCTGAGACCATTTCACGGGGTAACCCATGTAGTCGAAATATTCTTAAAGACCTCATATGACCAAAAAACAAAGGTGCGTGAAGCTTGAGCCCTAACGCCCAAGATTTGGCACGTCCGGCTAAGTTGGCCATGCCAAATTTTCATTTTTGTCGCATCGTCCTTGATGCGGCGAGCTTCAATGGCACCATTTAATTCGACGAACCATTATAAAAGGGAGACGCCTTCGACTGCTTTAATCTTAAAGATTTAACATTTTCTATAGCTTTTGGGTCGACGCGAAAGCGTCGGCCCTCTAGCAGCATGTAAATGCCGCTGTCTCAACAATTGGTCGAGTTTATGCTGCATGAACTCGGCTATGACAGCATATTGTCCATTTGTGCTCAAAGTGACTGGCCGCCTACGAAAAAACTCATGCTTTCGATCGCTCTCCATTCAAGGTCACTCTAATCAGTGAACCTCTCACGCGTTGCGTGAAAGCATTCTTGAGTTGCTTGAAAACTCCCTCCTTCTTAATCCAACATGTCTATGTTGGATGGAGTCTGCGTTGGTCGTTGAACGGAATACGAAGTGCTACCAGGTGTAACTGGGCATCCTTCGTTAGTACTGATAACAGTACTAGTTAACCTTGGGGCGCCTCGACTACTTCACGTACACGACGTGCAGAGGAAGGTTTTAAGTAGCTAAGAAGCCTTAGCTACTAAAGGCAAATTCAAAGGCTTAAAAAAAGAGAAAAAAATAAAACTGTATCAAATTCCCACATGACGATCTTCAATATTTACTACGGACTTTATAAAATTAATAACCAATTATGTATGGCGCCTACTTGCGCACCGCACAATCGTGTAACGATTGGCGGTTGATTCAAACTAAATTTGATGTCTTATTGCGTCAATATTACTAAATGTAGTAATATGGGAATAAAGATAATTATTTTGTACTTCTTTACTTTTTTCCTCTCATAGAAAATGATATTAATTGCTATTTTCTGTAAGAGGAAATAAGTAAACGTTACATGTCGTGCCTTTTTAAGGCTCGCGCTGCGATCTGGTGAGAGCAGTAAGCTTTTTTAAGGCAAACACTCTCGGGCACTAGTTGCCACTTGGTGATTTTAGAGGTTCGCAAATTGATAAAGAACAAAATTTCTCTGTGCAATTTTGTTATCACAAATGATTTTCAGCTTTTTAGAATAGAGAAGCTAGTCGGGCTTTCGTCTATATTGAGCAATTAAGAAGCGATTAATTTTCGGCTTTGCACAGGCGCTACGGGCAAAATTGTTCGAGTGCATAATTAGCAGAAGTTAAAACCAAATTTGCTGTTCAAATTACAATGATTTTATTATTTATTGACTTTGTTCGTAACAAAATTTCCATTCTAAAGTCGCATAGTTCCAATTAGATAGTGCTATTGAAACGGGGTGTATCGTTACATGAATTTAACACTTAAAGGTTGTTAATCAATATATTATCTAAAAGGTAGATAATATTTGGAGGATATTACTTTATATAGTAATATCCTGAATTCTTATCCATAAATAGGTATAGCCCATTATATCTATTTATTCCGCAGACTAATCAGCTGTAGGAGTAATCAAAGAGAGTTACAAGATAAGATAGAGATAAGAATTCATTTTCATTTTTAGTATTAGGTTTTAGTTAAGTCAGTATTTACAAAGATAGATTAAGAGACACTTAACTATATCTATACAGTTTTCATTTTACCCTCTGAAGTCTACTTGTCTTAAGAGAAGTCTTCCTCTGCACGTACAGTGTACGTCACCTAACGTAAGGCACCACTCACAACTGAAGCAGTGTGAAGTGGACTTGTACTGAAACAGTACAAGTCGTAGTGCCCCGTTACACCTGGTAGCACTTGTTAGTCATTTTAAGGACCACATTTTTCACATCTAACATGGACATGTTAGATGGCAGTGGGAATACGCATCACGTTTCCCCTGAAAGCTACTCCTTTCTAAGTGATATAGAAAGGAGTGCGGTTGAACGAATGAGTTCGACCGTAGGAAACGATGCAATCCTGGCATTACTGTCCAACTTAGACAGAGATGCCCTCCATTCAACCGTCGCCAAGTTCATACAACATGAACTTGACGAGATGAAGGAAAAAGTAGCCTTGCTGAATCAGCAAGGCTCTCAACAGGCGGAACTGTTGAGATTACAACAGGTACAGACCCCTGTACCTGGGATGACGCAAACGCGTCGTCCCGAAACTTTAAAGATTGACATCTCTAAGTATAGGGGAGTCGAAGAAGACTATGTCTTGAGATGGTTTGTCGAGTTAGACGATGCCATAAGGGCACGTCACATCATCGACGAGAAAATGCAAATCGCATTCGCTCAATCAAATCTGACAGGTCGTGCCAAAACTTGGGCATTGGGCCTTAAGTTGTGCGACACATACGTCTTTGGGTCGCTAGAGGCTTTTAAAAACCGACTCAAACAGACGTTTGAAACACCAAGGGCTGAGTTCAGAGCTCGTTCAGAGCTTCTGAAACTTAAGCAAGGCAAGCGTGATGTGCACGCATATGCCCAGCACATACGACTCTTAGCGAGTTGTATTACCAATAACCCAGTCCATGAACACACGTTGATTACGGTGTTCATGCAAGGTCTTACGGATGGTACGCTTGAAGAAGCAATATCCGTTGCGGAACAGGAGGACTTTAGCTTGAGACAGGCTTAAGCGAGTTCGTCATCATATCGTCCACCAAGACGACACGAATTAGGAGGTCCAGAACCCAGGACCTTTCCTACGTCGAAAGCGAGAGACCTCGCTTTCCGAACAATAAGTGATCGCAGAAATGCCATCGCTGCCAAAAGTTAGGACATTTCACTCATGAGTGTAGTGCCCCACGTCCAACACCAAAAGGTACTGAACGTAATTTTGGACCGTATGCCAAAAAGGGCAACGGTCGCGGATCCGACGTTGTTTCGATATCGCAACAGCGAGGCGGACCGCCAAAAAATGGTCCGGGTCAGTAGAGCCGCAACGCCCTACTGATCCAGCAACCTCAAGAGAATTTGCAAATCTTTTGACAAAAGTTGCTCCAGACACACAATCATTATGTGTCTCTGCACCTGGTGATGAGGTATCCCTCATCACCTTGAAGTTGAAAGTGACAAATGATTTGTCACTCAAAGCCCTAGTGGACTGCGGAGCGTCGAATAACTTTATTCGTCGCCAGTCACTAGAGGGTAGTAGGCTCAAATATATTGAGCGCGACATCCCTCCAACGAGGATGACGGTGCGTCTAGCGACAGGCGCATCGATAACAGTGATGAAACGCGTAGTGAAATTTCACTACACGTTAAGA
>NW_027152057.1:122505-125462 GCF_004359215.1 Bremia lactucae | reverse complement strand
GCCCCAGCAGGGACCCTGGCATAGCAGCGAGCCATCATATGGCCGCGCTTGCCGAATTTGTAACAGACAACGTCTGCATTGCCCAACTCCATGGAAGTGGAATTTGACCTTTCGGCCGACGGCTTATACCAAGCTGTCGCCGAGGCACTGTCGTAGGATTGCTCCTCAACCAAGGCAATTTGGATTGCCTCTTTCATCGTCGACGACACCTCTCTTAAAAGGGCCTGTCGCGATGGGCCATGCCGTAGTCTGTTCATAAACGTGGGCACCTTAATGTGCTCCGGAACCGGACCTACGGTTATGGATGCCGACAGCGAGCGCATCTCTTGCACATACTCTTGCAGAGATCGCTTCGCCTAGCGCCCCAAAGAAGCGCGCCTGAAGCAACACTTCGTTGTTCGGCGGCTAGTACATGGCGCGAATCTTTTCCTTAAAGATCGCCCATGAAAAGAACGCCTTTCTGTCCGCCATAAGCGCCGAATAAGCCCTCCCTGAGGCCTTACCGCGCAGATGCGACATGGCGTACGACACCATCCGGCTGTCGTCCTCGATGAGCTGCGCGACACCGCATTGCTCCAAAGCTAATAGCCAGTGGACAATCGTGTGCGCTGCAGTTCCATCGAAAATGGGCGTGTCCATCCGAATAAGCCTCGACTGATGCGGCCAGACAGAGAGCATCTCAACAGTCCGGTTGAGAGCCTCGCTCCGAGCCTGCTCATGCCTCAACTCATCCTGAGTCTGAGTGACGGACTCTGTCGCAGCATGGCCTTGTGCCTCGGACGCGGCCCTCCGCTGTCCGAGCACGAATGCCTCAAACTGCTCCAACTGAGCAACATGTTGCTCAGGAGGACTACCCAGGAGCCTGGCTAGTGCTTGTTCACCAAGTCCCTGCGCCATAAGCCCTACCACTTCCCGATGATGTTAAGAGAGGTGAGGAAAATGAGCTTAATCAATATTGAGGCTCATCCTCACGTACAGACGCAGAGATGCGGGTCGTGGGTAGGATTTCAAGTGCTACCAAGTGTAGGCGGGCACATCATAATGCGGCCACGCTCTACTTATACACACACCCTAGCACAGCGAGGAAGCGATTTAACCAGTTTCTCTTGCGTGCAGTGAGGTAGTTGCGGTGGGCGCGTTAGCGTCCTCACTCAACGCAATAAGTACTCTGTTCAAGTGTCGTCACGGTAGCGGCAATCCGGCTCCTTGTGCGCACTTACTAAGTAGGAATTAATTTTCAGACTGATTTATATAATATCGTATTAAATATATCAACTTAGCTTTTACCAATCAAAATGTCATCTCTATAGATAACACGTAATATGTATTTCGAGCGTATATTTCTTGATACCTCGCGTAACAGATGACGCTAGCCGTCATCATGGATGATGCTACGCGTCATCCCTCCTAATGTGAATGCACCCATGTGCATCACATACACAAGGATTGTTCACAAATGTGAACCACACGTGAGTGCTGGGTCTAATAACTTTAATTTAGTAATCGACCATTCTCTTGAGTACATCAAGTGTACATAAGAAGGACTATGTAAGATTAGGGCAACTTTAGCCTGTTACGTCTCTCGTCTCTCGGAAAAGACGAGAAATGGCTATGGAACGCCGATGGTTAGCGTTCCTTTGAAGTTATCAAGCAAAGCTCGATGCAATCGCCCATCTTGGCGATTGTAGATCAAGACAGACCATTCAATGTGGTCTGTGACGCCAGCGATTTCGCAATCGGTTGTGCGTTAATGCAATACGATACAGACGACGTGGAGCGCGTCGTCTGTTACCAATCGCGTCAGCTGCAACCAGCTGAACGCAATTACCCAGTGCATGACAAGGAACTCCTTGCCATGAAATATGCATTGGCTAAATTTAGGGTCTACCTCCTAGGAGATAGACCGTTCATCGTATACACGGACCATGCGTCATTACGCACGGCCGTCAATAGCCCACACCTCTCGCAAAGAATGGCGAGGTGGCTATCCTTCTTCGCGGAGTATAACTCCTCCGTCGAATATAAACCAGGACGACTTAATGTCGTCGCTGATGCGTTATCGCGCCGACCGAGTTCGAGTCAGCTGTGCACCCCAACAGTGAAAATGATCTTACTGTTGCAACACTCACTACGAGTGTTCCATCATCAACCTTAGTTGATGAAATAAAGAAAGCCTATAAAGAAGATAAGGACCTTCTTTGTCTGATGGATCATTTAATGAATCCATCCGATAAATCTTTTAAAGATCTACCGGCTTTATATCAATCGTCATCCGATCGATACACAACACGTAACGGCTTATTGTATTACACAGCCGTTGTTGGCGACACTCCACGTGTCGTCGTCCCAACTCACAATGGTTTGCGCTTGCGCATCGTGTGTGAGTGTTACGATGCTCCAACAACTGGACATCGTGGACGTGAGAAGACTTACCTCACAGTAAGTCAGGAATTTTAATGGCCCCGCCAGTATCAATTCATGCGCAAGTACATTCGTGCTTTCGAGGTGTGTCAACGGGTGAAGTCTAGACCTTCATCCGGTGCACTTCTCCAACCTCTAACACTTCTAGTAGAATGTTAACAGTCCGTATCTTTGGACTTCGTCTTCGGACTTCCCAAAGCCAATCACAAAAACAATGGAATCCTTGTTTTTATAGACAGATTCAGCAAGATAATACACCTTGCTGCGGAACCAGAGTCGATTACGGCTCCGGGTTATGCCCGTGTCTTTATCGACACGGTATTCAAACTCCATGGGTTACCCCGTGAATTGGTTTCGGATAGAGATCCGAGATTCACGGCGGCGTTCTGGCAATCCGTGTTCCGATCTCTCGGAACACGGCTGACTATGTCAACATCTGATCACCCGGAAACGGATGGTCAAACAGAACGCGTAAATCGCGTCCTCGAAGAGATACTTCGAGGTTACGTCCAATCGTATCCGAATTGGAGCGAGTT
>NW_027152057.1:105275-115576 GCF_004359215.1 Bremia lactucae | reverse complement strand
CCCTAAACCCTAAACCCTAAACCCTAAACCCTAAACCCTAAACCCTAAACCCTAAACCCTAAACCCTAAACCCTAAACCCTAAACCCTAAACCCTAAACCCTAAACCCTAAACCCTAAACCCTAAACCCTAAACCCTAAACCCTAAACCCTAAACCTATGATTTTATCTTTCTTTTCTTCTAGAACGGTTAGGTCACTTAAAAAAAATTGAATCTTACTACAAAATTAAATTAAAGCAGGGTTAGTCAAATGTCTCGGCTGATGTTTTATCGCGCAGACCAGACTTCGGGTAAGCCACGAGGAAAGTGTGTCTATTGCGAAAGCACAATTTTTGCCGTCAACGTTGGCAGCCATGGAGGCATACCACTTGACGATCTTGTTAGCCTCTAAATTAGAAGATAGCTACTGTCAGGATGACCATTGTTGCCTAGTGTTTGATCACTTTGGTTGACGAAAGGTAACCCTTCCGTTGCACCTGAAAGCTTAGTTAAACCGCTTTCGTTACAGCGATGGCATGGTATAGCATCAGCTGTCACCTTGTAATCCCTTAAGAATCTATGTGCCTCATGACACAGATCTCAAGCTGATGATCCTTCACGAGCTACATGATGCGCCATCTAGTGGGCATCTGGGCCGTGAAAAGACATTCTTACGAGTGTCAGAGGAATTTTGGTGGCCACACCTAGATAGATGGGTGGCCAACTATATTCGCTCTTGCGAACAGTGTCAGCGCATTAAGCCTGCACCGTCCAGCAGTGCGCCACTGAAGCCGCTACCGATTCCAACCAACTGTTGGAAGTCAGTAAGTCTGGATTTCATGTTTGGCATGCCGCCCGATTATAAGGCTCGGACGGGGCTCGTTGTCTTTGTAGACGATTGAGCAAATGGTGCATTTAGCACCATGTAAGACATCGATTACAGACAAGGAGGCAGCTCTCTTGTTCCTGGATCATGTTTACCGACTTTGCGGGATGCCCGAGTCCATAGTATCGGACCGGGATCCACGTTTTACGTCTGTTTTTTGGCGACATGTGTTAGAGCTGCTAAGTAGCAAGCTCCACATGTCGACCGCAGAACACCCAGACCCATGGCCAAACAAAACGTGCCAATCGATTCGTGACGGATGTCTTACGCACCATAGCAACTCCCAAAGAGTGGAGCAACCAATTGCCCTTCGTGGAGTTCGCTATAAATAACAGTGTTCACGCCAGTCTGGGTGAGACACCGTTTTATATAAACGGACTGCGCCATCCCCGGACGCCAGTCTCGTTTGTGCGCAGCCCGATTAATAGTGGGGGGGTCTTTTCACAATGCTCGGTGCGAAAGGGGGACATAGTTTCGTCAACATGACGATGACCCATGAAGGTATCATCTCACCAACAGAAACTGGACCTAATGACCCTGCAAGTTTAGCAGTGGTCAATATAATACGTCCTATGACCGAACTCTCGGCGGTATCATAGGCGGATTTGATGCTAAAATCGTGAGCGAAGCTCAACGCCTTGTGGATGAGCGATTAGCCATCACACGAAAGTTAGTGACGCGATAGCAAGTGCACAGGACAAGCAAAAAGAATATGCGGACCGATATGGTCGCAAAAATAAGGAACGCTTTTGAGTGGGGGAAAATGAACTATTAAGTACTGTTACCCTACCTAAGAATGCAATTTCTGTGCTACCTGGTGGTACTACGATGTTGTTGCCGCGTTTCATTGGGCCTTTTACGGTGGTAGAAAGGGTTGAATACCTAAATTATAGGCTCACCCTACCCCCGTATTTAAAGACCCTCCCCCCACGTTTTCTTAAGAGGGTCGTCTGAAACGGTATGTAGAACTTAACGAGGTCACATACCCATCTGTCTTAGGAGACCGATGGTGACGCCGACTGTGAGTCGAGCGTCATTCGGGTGAGGGAGATGGAGAAGGCGAAAAGTTATCAGCCGACCGACTCCTTCCACCACGAACAGGACTCAGAGAGTGAGGGACATCACGCGAGTAACGCGGATCCTTCAGCATTATCCTCTTAAAAAGGTCCAAGCGAGTCTTCAGGCGTTCATAACCCCGACGATCCCACGCACGGACATCAACGAGATCCGAGGTCAGTCGCAAGACTTGACCCTCGAAATCGACAATACGTCGTTCGGCAGCGCTTAGCGCCTATGACTGAACGGACCATGGTAAGGCAGCCACGATTAGGTGGGTGAGATCGCCACTCCTATCGGGCGCCGCCTGCACTGATAGATGCGGGTGGGAACCAACGCTTCCTTGTTGAAAGCTGCTTGCCCACCGCTCCGTGAGGCAAAGGTATCAGATTCTCGTGCAATGGAGAGGTTTCCCGAAGAGTTTTGACTCTTGGGAACCGATCGATACCCTACGTATTGACATGCCCGGCTTAGTGACTGTCTATAAAAAGGAGCACTAGCTTGAGGCCTCTTCGCTAGTCTCAAATGGACCACCAGAAGTAGCGTATTGAAAAGAAACAGAGAATACAGTACCGCCCATGATTTCTTTCACACGCAAGCCATTTTTCTTTAATAAAGTTAATCCAGGATTCGCTGCGACCGCTGTTTCTTCGCATCAAAATGGAAATGAATGCGGCGCGTGAATTTCGCCTCGTATTGGCCGGGCGTTTCATTTGAACGCAACACGACCGGGATCGGAAAAATACGCTAAAGCGGTATTCCATGATTTAAAAAGGCCATGATAAATATGTGCGTCTAGAAGGGTGCGCTCTAGGAGCAACGATCTTAGCCCATTTTTATAAGGCTATTTAGATTGAGGGGGCATCGGTGATATGTCACCCGACACATAGCCACGTTCAAATGACTGGCTTGTGACACCGACTGAGCACGTTCACATGTCGTCGGCGGAGCTTTAGGCTCCAAATTCTTAATGTCAGAATAATAATAAATAATGGTCTGAACATAAGGCGTAGTAATTTTACGCAACGAAGAAGCGGTGCGCCTTTATGGGTAGCACTCTCATTAATGGTAGCTGCGCTATTCAGCGCAGACGACGAGACAGCATTCGTAAATGTTGCCGTCTCCATGTTGTGAGCCATGAGAGAAGTTTGGATGGGCAATAACGCGCCATCATCCTTCCTCATGAGCTCGTTGTCCGCATCACTACTATGAGGTGACGGCAACGGTGTCGACTCATTGTAGTCGACAATGAGCGACGAATCAATATCCTCACTGTTAAAGGGGGATAAATCCTTAAGCCATGTTAACGCGACAGCAGCAGTAGCTATCGGCGTTTCGACTAAAGCATTAGACGCTGCTGGCATGTTGACGCGGCGCGTGCACTTAGTGCAGATTGAGTTGCGTGTTCGCAGACGACCCACCAACGTGGCCCCTTTTTGGTCGCATCTTTGGCGCCGTGTATGTAAACACAGGTCGCTAGAGCGATTTAGAGAACTAGCGGTGCGTAAAGCTGCTCGCAGTTCCTCGTTCCTCTTTAACGAAATTAAATTGTCAACTCTTCCTTTAATGGGGGGATGGTGTAACGGGCTAAAATTGCCCTAATGTTACACAGTCCCCGTAAGTACACTTGTTGTACGTTAAGGATGGTCAATTACTTAATAAAGTAATTAGACCTAGTACTCGGGTATGGCTCCCATTTGTGACCAGCCCTTGTGTATGTGATGCACATAGGTGCATTCACGCCTAGCGTCATCCGTCATGGGAGGTATCTAGAAAGATACGCTCGCAATACATATTAAGTGTTATCTGTAGAGATGACATTTTTGATTGGCAAAAATAGGTATTCATATTTAATATGATTAAATATAAATCAGTCTCAAAACAACTTTTTACTCAGTAAGTGCGCACGAGGAGCCGGATTGCCGCTCCCGTGACGACACATTTACTAGAGTACTAATTGCGTTGGGTGAGGTCGCTAAGGCACCCACGATAACTACCTCACTGCACGCAAGAGAAGACGGTCTAACCGCTTCCTCGCTGTGCTAGGGTGTGTGTCTAAGTAGAGCGTGGCCGCATTACGACGTGCACGCCTACACGTGCAGTGATATCTTGATTCTCAAACCCTGATTTTTCAACATTAAATTGCCCCTAGTGGTGTCGTTAATGAATCTATTAAGAGTGAGAAAGAAGCTCAATCCTCACAAAAAGTGTAGCTGTCTACTAAGAAAGTCGACAAAGTCGCAAGTACTCGTAATGCACAGTAGAAAGAAGAAGTTCAAAATGCGCAGTACGAATAAAAGTTCCACCTCCTAAGAGCTTGAAGTCAATTAAGTAACGATGAGTTACCAATCGTTTAAACACATTATTAGATTAGTTCAAAGCTAAGCGAACGCTTAAATAATTGCTCTTAGATCTACTAGACAGTGATGAATTACTTATGGTATATTTTATTTGTGATGCGAGAGGAACCCTATCAAGTGCAGTAAAGCTGACATGATTTATATCAGTGAAGCCTTGAGGAGCGGCGGAATTTTGAATATTTTCATTGAAAATAATTAGTGGCATTGCCTGACTTAAGATCGACAATTCATCCTGAAAAGAGAGAGCTCAAATGCCAATGACACTGTCCTCACAATAGGATAATTTGTACGAAGATTAAATTTTGAGCGTTGCATTCTTGACCGTCGCAAAATCTCGCAAATAATATAGCATTAGCCATCGACGTAAGATTGTTTGCTGAAATTGGTTAATAAACTAAACTTAATCGTGACGCTTACGTGGTGAGGTGATTGAAATTTATAACTTATAAATGAGTTCTTTCTTCGATAACTAAGCCATACTTGGCGTGCATTCGATTCAAAAATTGAGCACGGCAATTGTTCAGGTGCAGGAATTGACGTGTTGCATATAAATTGCTTTAATGCTACATCAAGGCAACATATGCAAATAACATATAACACTATCACGTCCAACTATATACATAAGAAAGTGCAAAAAGGCGAAAATATATTAATTTGCGGAGGTAAGATTTACCAAAATTTGCTTGGTAAGTGACTTTTTAGAGAATAAAAAAAATTAAAATTTCAGTTTCTTATCATAAAATGCTACGATGCGCCGAGGATCTGCTGCATCCGTGCAATAGCACAAAAGACAATTATCAATAGAGTATCGATGTAACACCAGACTCAAATAAGTCGACAACATAATGTCCGAGCCTTTAAATTAATCGTATCCAAAAGTGATTTGTAACGCTACACACTGCTCATCTTTGGCTTAAGCCACAAAAATCAAGTCAATGACTAACGATGACACAGTCTTAACATGAGTAAGTTCAAAATAAGCTTTTCGCGACAACGCATCAGCCAAAGCATTTATTTTTTTCCGGCTTAAACTTCTCCTCGAAATTATATTTACAAATAATGAAGCCACCAGGTCACTTACTGCGAGAGTTGAGGTGAGTGAGTTGCGCAGCATAAGGAGGTATGATCTGTATAGATCACACAAGGTTTAGAGCCATACAGATGCCCACTGAATTTGGCGAGAGTATACTTCAATGCAGTTCTTTGTCGTAAACAAGGTAATTCTTGCCTGCAGATTAAGCTGCCGAGACTTGAGCGCAAATCTCTCCAAGGAATAAATATAAAACAGCGCTGCTTATGGTAAAGTTAAATGCCACAAGCGACACTGAAAGACCAACCAGGATCGAATAAGGCCTAAAATGGGGCATACAGTAGACACCCGTTTACCGCTTAAAAAAATTCCTTCTCGGTGCTAGTCCAGCATAAGTCGACTTTCTTCGAAAGGAAATTGTAAAAAAGCCTAGCCATATATATTGTGGTAGTATTTGGCAAGGCCAAGCCACTTACGTAAGTCCTTTTGATTCTTAAAAACTGGCCAATCTACTATAGCTTTTATTCTAGCTAGATACGCTCTAATCCCTCACTTCTGATGAAGTTCCCGAAGTCGGCAATATCTTCCACACTAAAATTACATTTCTATGCGTTGATGTATTCGTGTGCATGCAATCGAACATACCTCATGAATGTGATTAACCACGTATCACTGACCCTACTCTGTGCGACTTTAAGCAGAAATGTCATCAAAATATTTATGCGCAATAACATTTATGAGGGCGAAATAGTTGCGTAAATTACGTCATCAGAGAATTAGTTGTTGCTGAGGCATCGCCAGCACTCCCAAAATATACCGCTTGATGCTATCCGATGCAAGCGGAATATTGCTAGCTTTCAACAGCAGTTAAAACTACCCATCGACTGAAGCGAGCGCGCTGTATATCGTACATCCCACCATAATGTTTAGGAAAACATTCTTCACAGTCTCTTGCCGAATTAATTGAATCCTTCGGCTCGGTAAGCCAGATTATTGGTGCCCAAAATTTATAAATCAGTCAGTGGATGTGCCGGGTCCCCTGATGATAAAGGTGTTATGCTAAATATTGATCGCGTGTATCGTCAACACGTTCGCCAGTGGCAACTGCCTCTGATAGAGACCCCATGACACGGGTAGGGTTTGGAAGTTCATCTTTCGGATGCTACATACTAGATTAGACATGTCCACAGCGGACCGTTTGGGGCCAAGACACGTCTTTAAAGACGTTCTGCGCAGTGTGAATGCTGTAATGCCGATGTGTTGGAGCACAATACCCCCTGTTGTTGATTTTGCGTTAAACAACGCTGTACATGCCTCTACAGGCTATTCTCCTATCTTTTTTTCGGCCTCACTCCCCTTCACCCGCGTTCTTTTAGCAATATCAGTACGTCATGAAATGCTTGGTGAATCAGTCGCGCCGAGAAAGGCGGTTATACCGCATGGTGCAGCATCCTCATCAGGATGTCCAGCTAACCCTCTCAGCGAGGTTTTGATGCTCCAACGTAACAAGACAGGTTTGGACACCGTAAAAGATACTTTAAAATAGAGCGAGAGTCTCACGAACAAATTACACCTCGTGCCTTAAAGTAGCAAGAGCTGTTTCTGTTGTTTCGGCCCCCTCCTGCAGTGCTTGATGTGAGAGGAAACCTACATTTTCAAGTGGAGAGTTTAAAAGCGACGTCGTCGCAATGACCAATGCCAGTCTGGTGAAGTGGCGCGGGTAAATGTCACTAATATTTAAAAACGCTTGAAAGTACGAGGAACCCCTTCGGGAAGATTGCACTTTCGCCGTTGATGTCTGCGAATGACTCATTCAGGGTAAACGAGCAAAAGAACCTTCCGTTCCATATAAAATAAACTCATAAAAGTCACGTCGTCACGATGATTAATACCAGTATTTGGTGAAGTGGGTGGGGGCCCCCTCATTGGAAAACGCTTGGGAGTAGGAGGTACCCATTCGGCAAGATTGCCCTTATGCCGTTAATGTTGTAGAACTCGGCGTTAAGCGACAACATGCGTCGAGCGACGCTTACCTCCGATAACTGTGGGGATGAGCCATGGTATGAATTCCATCTGTGGGAAGACGTGCAACCGAACCGCTAGTTTGCTGACAAGCAAGAACCTCAAACTGTGTACGATACACTGATTTAATTGGCCTTAATTTTTAACTTTGCGTATCATAGCGAATTTTTGTTCTACATAAAATGTCCGCCGCATCGGATCTGGCTAGTAGAGCCCATATATTTTCATCGAGCGTCAGATTTAATGAATTCATCGGATAAATACACTATCATCTTCTTGTTCCGTTTCATCGGAAAACAAGATAGTTGGTATAGTCCCCATGAAGAACACCGAGGTTTATATGCGCTTGACCATGCGGATGGGTCAGTTACTAACGTTGCGTCCTGACCTGAGGGGTAAATGCCTTTCATTGTGAGCTATGTGCACTACCAGCTCCACACTCATTTTAGCCTCAAGCTCGATGGACCAGCTTGCAAACATTGGCCTACGATCCAAAGAAGATGTTCTTCCATACAAGGTGTTGAAGACATAATCTTGTCGAGCTTTTTCATTCGCAATGATCATGACCCAAGAGGAGCTTGCTCCTCTGCAAGTATATTCCGCTGTTGGTCACACCAAGGGGATTTGTGATGAGTCGGGGGCTCTAGCCCAGGTGTCTGTTGAAACGCTGTTAACGCATTGGCAACACCACGTTCTAGGACGAGATGTGGATCTCGAAGTGATTATTTTTCTTACACGTCAGCGTGATGGGCTTCGATTCATCATCTTGTTTTATGGAAGAGATGTCGCTAATGTAGTCGAACACGACCTTCTCTTCGAAACTTGCGAGGAGTCTTTGACTCGTTGGGAGTAAATTAATAGTGACTTAGAGTGCTGAAGACATAATTGTAAGGCTCACTGTTCAGTCGCAGTTTAGACGAGTGCCGAATTGCGATGTCAACGGCCTGGTGGAGGCGAGCTTAACGGGGTTGCACGTTGGGATCAGGAAATTTTTAGTAGCTCTAAGCTAGACAGTAGGGTCTATTTTAGGCCTGCTAACAATAGGAAAGTAAAACATAAAACAAGTAAACTAGTTCCCCTTTTGTACTTCAGTGTAAAGTGCCTTCGTAAGGCTTGCACAACTATCGGAAAGGGTTAAAAGCCTTCTAAACCCACATACCCTTGCGGGATGGCTGACACGTGTCAAAGCATAAGCTGATGAGGGTGTGTTATCCATTGTGTCAACCACACAACATTTACGACTAATCATATACAATACTTTAGTCCTTGAACGAAGTTTTGACAGCAATACGAGCTTGTATATGACTTTTTGATACATTTTCTTTTTTCCGTAGAATAAATGAGCTGTAAAGCTCTGTTACACTGCTTGATTTACGACGAAATTGTCGAATCTGCGTATTGGACCGGTACTCGTTACACTGATCGATACATTGGGGGAGAAGCAGACGGCTGACCGGATGAGTTTAATTTTCCTAAACATATTTAATAGCGAGCGCGAGGCAAGATTAGTCAATCAACAAAGTTCACATGGGCTCCTTCGAATTCTGTGAATGTTGCTCATCACTTTGGTTATGAAATTTCTCTCTTGTACGCCAATAAATCCATCTAATATATCTTTCTTCGGACAGTGCTTCCGAAGTGAAGAATTTAGCAAGTAGTGAATGCAAAAGTGAGTCGTGAAATGCTCAACTAATCTGTATCACAGCATCACTTTCGCGAGTTAGTCATATCAAGCACCTTCTGTGACAAGAAATCGGTTCTGTGTACCTTCCGTGTCACGGAAAATTTGCTCTGACGACTTATCTTATTCGTATGTAAGCATCAGTGGGCAGAAATTTACGCGAATTTTGCAGATTGGCATAGAACTATCATGTCTCGATTTATTTAAATACCGCGCAAACTTGATGTAACTCGTTCATTACTTGATTTGAAATTTTAAAGTCATCAGCACAATGTTCTGAGAATGAGCTATATTTTGCTGAGTAATTTTTCTTCAATGGCTACCCCTCGTTGTCTTGCAAGTAGCCTGGGTGCTTAGTCTTTTACTATGATTTGGGGCTAAGCCGTACGCTTCAAACAGAATATTTTTGCAAATATGTAGGGAACATACAATGATTTAAAAATGCATTGTACTTTGGTAGAAAACACTTTCTTAGTTTCTCACCAAAGTTGTTGATATTGCAAGAATGGCCTGTAGAGCTTTTCGTATTAGATCAAATTACGCCATCTTTCAACCTAGGACTTTTTTTGAATTGGGGTTGACGTGCTACTTGCAAGTGTCAATCGTAAACTAAAATTTTGAGCCTGCAAGTTTAGAAATCGTAGTTTTTAAGGATTAGGTCGCTCTATAAACAAAATACTCTGATGTTCATGGAAAAGCTATGCTACAGATTACAGTCTACCACAATAGCCAACAAGACTCCTTAAAAGATAACAGAAGACTACCGGTAATTTTTCAATTGGCAATCTTAGAATTCACATCAAACATGCACTGAGGTGAAATATTTGCAATTACTGACAACATTTTCTTGATTCCGTTTCGCCAACCGTATGATACAGCCGTCGCTCCTAATAACGCCCAATCGATTTCTTATTGAGCTTAATAGTCGCTCGTATTAATGTAGTCTACCGGAGCTTAGAAACGAGAGACAAACATCTCGAATATATACTATTCGAGATGTTTGTACGAATAATGACTTGACCAACTATAATTAATCACTTCAATAATTTGTAAGGGGCGCTGCCAAGTTTTCTTAGAAGCAAAAAAGGATAAGATTTATGCCGGCAACGATCAGACGGTACTGGCAAGAGCGTCTAACGATGGCAGTAAGAAATCTCGTTGTAATGGTCAATTACATTCGACGAAAGGTACGGTGACAACGGTCATTTATATGTGTGCTTTAATTTTCCATTTATTGCCTACGAAATCTTTTAGTTATAACTGAAATCAAGCTTTGTGGCCCGCTATT
>NW_027152057.1:49651-53924 GCF_004359215.1 Bremia lactucae | reverse complement strand
TATTCTTTGTTTCTGCTATGGCATGAAAATTAGTGTACCGTAGCATCGCATGGCGCTGCCTTATTATTATTGGCTTAATTAAATTGAAGGCTGTCACTACAAGCCAGTCGGCGACCATTTTGAATGCTAAGGCTTTAAGAAGTAAACATTAATTCGCAGTATATTTGGCTTTAGTCAATAATATAGCTTATTAATCTTAATTTCTGCTTAGGCATAAGAAGTGGTGAACCGTAGCTAGCAGTGACTTTGCTTTTAAAATAACAGAACTAGTCAAACTTAGCCAGTCGGTGATCAATGTAAAGGTTAAAAAAGAAATATATTTAGTTGGCAATATATTTAGCTTCGGCCAAATGTATAGCTTATTAATGTTGTTTCTGTTTTAGCATTTTAATTTGGTTTGCCGTAGTAAAGTTTGACGTTGCTTTGTAAATTACATTGCATCATTTAAAGATTATCATTAGTAGCCAGTCGGCGACCACTTTGAATATTGTGGCATTAATGAAATAAACTTTAGTGAGCCGTAAAGTTGACTTCGGTTGATGATGCAGCATGTTAAAGTATGTTTCTGCTTTGCTGTAATAGGAAAAGTGGTGAACCGTAGCTATGGGTGGTTTTGCTTTTAAATTTGTATTCCTTTCTTAAAGATTGTTGTTTGTAACCTGTCGGCGACCAGTTTGATTGCTTGAGCGTTTAAGAGATAAAATTTAGTTTAGCGTAAGTCGGATTCGTCTAACTTACACTGAATTAAGTTTCATGTCCGCTTCGGCCTGATAATATGGTGAACCGTAGTTATGAATGATGATCTTTGAATAGGAAAAGCGAGTTTTAAGCTTGTTAATAGCAGCCAGTCGGCGATCACTTTGAATACTAAAGTATTGAGATATTTTTAAATTCGCAGTTTAATTAGCTTCGGTTAATGAAAGCGGCTTATTAAAATTTGTTTCTACTGCAATATGATAATTGGTGCACCGTAGTTGTTGATAACACTATCTTTGAATATGTTCTTGTTTATTTTTAAAGTTGTTTTTATGGCAAGTCGGCGATCGATTTGTAGACTGTAGCATTTAGGAAATTATAGTTAATTTGCGGTATGGTTGGCTTCGGCTGAACAATGCGCTCATTGACTTTAGTATCTGCAGCGGTCTTAATAATTGATGAGCCGTAGCTTAAAGACTTTGCATTCAAATTTGTAGGCCATTGTGTAATAGAGTGGCAGCTACGGCTGTTGAGAAGTTGATCTATATAAAAAATTAATGTGCACCTTGATATACATCTCTTAAAGTTAAACTGCTTCGAGAGGATTTAGATGAAACTTGCGAATATTAAAAACATTTACAGACTGATGATGATTAAGTGTCAACGTGCGTGCTGATACGTATAACGCGTGGTTTGGATACATGGATGCGATTGTAAGCCTGTCCTTTATTTTTCGTAGCAAATGGTGTGGAGTGGGAAAGTAGTTTTGAGACTTCTTGTAGCAGGATGATGGGTGGTGGAGTTTTGGCACGAATTTGTCCGATGTTTATCTATTTTTGAAGGGAGTGGAATGGCATTTACACATTTACTGCAACCTATCGAAACTGCGTCCAACTAAGGTTTGCCTGATGGGCGGCCCATAACCCTAAACCAAAAGAAAGGGGGAGACTATTTTATGGTCTCCTCTGCAGTAGGAAAATGGGAATGATAAAGAGGGTATACCTCGTCCAAATGTGTTGCATGCTGTTTACTAACCCCTTTCTTCTCCTCATGTTTGGGTAAACGAGGACTGTAGCGACAAAAGGAGGATGAAATGCTGGGGTGTAGTGGTGTAGATGGGGTTATGCAAATGTGTATATAGCGTTCCTTCTTCTCCATTGAGAATTTATTTATTTTATTGGTGCACTTTTAACCTGGAACTCTTGTTCCCTTGTCTCAAACTAGAAATGTGTCAAAAAGCTGATGCACAGTGCTCTATTTCTGTTTTCCTGCTTTGCTCTACGCCAGTGAGTTATTGATTGATTTTGAACAAGCCGACTCTCCGTCTTTTGACGTCTAGCCACTACCGTTTATATGTTCTGCCAAGCATTTGTAAGCGCACCGTCATGACTGGTGCTGGGGCTTAAGCACAGTGGATGCTGGAGGAGCAAGGACTTATTTGGAGAAGCTAGGTATAGTGACAGTCGTGTTCTTTTATGGGTTGCCGTTCGACTGTGTGATGCAGTCACGACGTTGCAATAAAGATTCGCGCTTGTCTGTTTAAGGACGTGCGACAGTTGCCGTGCTTTGTTTCTCCTGTTTGTTCTTTGGCTGTGCTGCTTGAAACCGCTCAGTTAAACGGGGTGCCTACAAGATCGCACATATACCCTCGAGACTAATCTGACTGGCCTTGATGCAAACATTATATTTAAAGTAGATCGCTCCCGGATTTCTAAAGCTGTAAGTGAAATATATATCCATTAATTTTAGAATATCAAATATTTAGATTCAAAAAATTAGTTTAGAAAAAGAATAGACTATAAGATATAAATTAAATAGATAAGAAACTTAATCATATATTCAATAAAACAGCACAGAATTAGTCTTAGGAAATTTTAACTGATATAGAATTTGAATATACTACAATTTCTGTTCCAAATTGCTCCTTTAACATGTAAAAAACGTTGCTTTTTCAAATTTAACTGCTAGAAATTTTGAGCTTAAGCTTTTTTAGTAAGAATTTAAAACAAATAAATCCAAAAGTAAAAGTGGCTTAAGAATTCAAGTAAAGAAAAGCAAAGTCGCACAGTCAAGTACAAAAACTTTGTTATATAAAATTTTGGAACTGATGGAAACTTTAACGTAAAGAAAGAGATAACTAGAAAGAGAAAAAAAGGCGTACCAATTTGGCCTTATCGATAGGCACGTATTCGGCTTAATAAAATACTGGAATCTAACAAGGTCGGGTTATTAAAAGTTCTTTGTAGCTTTCTCTATTATAGCAATACCAATTATAAATTGACGACAGCTCTGCTCGAAATCGGAACTGGCGATGTACAGTTAGCTGCTTGCAAAGGTTCTTAAAGCATTTTATAAAAGCTTGCATAGCTTACGCTGTAGTTGTCGATATAAAGAGAGGACTTAAGAAGTAGAATAAGCTTTGGAAATGTTGATTTTAAAATTCTTTGCTTGCGTACTTGACCATAGTTTTGTTATGCTGGACATTTTTAATGCAACGTGTACATTCTCAAGCACGTAAAGTACAGAAGTGACACAAGTTTAAGTATAGGAATTCGAAATTGCACAAAAAAGGTACTAGCATTCCTATATTAATATTTCGATGGAAATATTCTAAGTGCCGATGCTGTTAAGAACCGAGCCAAATTCGACCACTTTAGTATAGGAATTTCAATAGGCGACATTAGTATAGAAATTTAAACAGGTGGTATTAGTATAGAAATTAAAAATGCGATATTAGTACAGGATTTATACAGACGACATTAGTATAGGAGTGTAAACAGGCGAAATTAGTATAGGAATTTAAGCAGAGGATATTAGTGTAGGAATTAAAACAGGCGTGATTAGTGTCTTTGCCGCATGACGCACAAGCGTAGTACCGCACAATAACATGAAATTATAGTGTACGTAAGCTAGGTGAAGAGTATGACTGAGGTAAATAAGTTAATGGCTGTTGTAACCCGCGCCAAAGTTGACGACTTAGTATCAATTTTAAGTAGGAAAATTAGTATAGGAATTAAAACAGGCGATGTCAAGTACGGAATCGTAAGCATAGTGTAGATATAAAGTGCATGTTGTTATATAGTTATTATATAGTGTGTTTGCTGAGTGTATAGCATTAGAGCTCGATGAGCTCAAAGTAGAACGTCTATACAGTCTTAGCCAAATTCGACGACTTCAGTATAGGAAATTAATTAGGCAATGTTCGTATGGGAAGTATTTAGTATGGGAAATTAAAAACGGAATTTACTATCGGGGATTAAGCAGGCAATAGTAGTATCGAAATTTAAGGTGTAGGTATTGGTATGAGAAATTCAACAGGATTTTTTTTGGTATGTTCAAGATTACATAACTTGGTAAGTTAAGAAGTGCTTTTACTATGGGAAAATATTAGTATCGGAAGTTACGGAGGCGATAGTAGCATGAGAAGTTATGGAAATATTAATATCGGAGTGTTATTTATAGTATAAGTATTAGAATGTTTGATTATATAACTTGGGAGTCAAAAAGGGAATTTACGATGGTAAATTAAGAAGGCAATATTAATATCGGAAGTTACACAGGCGATATTAACAAGGGA
>NW_027152057.1:21798-46798 GCF_004359215.1 Bremia lactucae | reverse complement strand
CTCAGTGGTCGAGTGGTTAAGCACTGGGATGGAACCGGGAGGTACGTGGATCGATACCCGCGGTGGGCGGTACGATGACACATCGCCGGAGATAGGCAAAAAAGCAGACGAGCAACAATCCAATGGATGGCCGCCCTGCCAACCCGCACCGAAGGTGTATGATAGTTGGGTGGGAGGAGGCCCTGTAGCGGGGTTCCAATAAGAGAACTTTGTCAAATTTGAATCTCTGTGAAGTTAAGCATTCTGCAATTTGCTTCGCTACGCACAAGTGGACAGAGACGAGCCCAAGCTTGCTCCCCACTGTTTTTAGCCAATCAACCGCCTTCGCTCCCCACCACCCATTTTATTGGGCCGTGCCGAGCCAAAAGTAAGAAAAGCCTCCGATCACTTAACGTCGTTACAGACAGTTAGGCGCTTTCATATTTATCTGTTTGCTCATCCCTGCTGTACAACTCAAAGTTTTTGCGCTAAGTCTTTCCCGAAAGGAATCGACTAGGTTTGCCCCAACTGCTATAGTAGTGTGATTTTGACTTCGAGAGTTGTCAAGAGTAAACACGTATCCGGACGCTAGGCCGAATAGACGTTGTCACTGAAAAGCTCTTACCTACGCGAAGTGGGGACGACTATACACTAGTAGGCTGTACGAACATCTCAGTCCGGGTATTAAGGTACCCTTCGACCGGTGTTTGCTTAGGTGTTTAAAAACACTAGAGTTGCAGTAACCGCTTTCCTACTACTGAATCTAATCGGCTTTTTTTCTTGATAAACTTGTGCTACTAATTGGGGAGCACATTTTTTTTGTTAAGAACAATTATGGCAGGTCCTAATCGAGACAAAGATTGGCGCCAAGCCTGCTAAGCTGCCGCGCCAAGAGTCGACTACTCTCGGCCTACTGATGCCGTTTTCGAAAAAGCTGAATCAGCTTTGTTGGACCCAGACCGAAATCGTCAAGATAAACGGTGTGCCGCCCTTGCGGGTGTGCCCCAACAAGTTTCGGTGGAACTTTGTCTGCCGATGTGGATTCCAGCACGTGAACTTTCAGCAACTTGTTCGGACACGGAGATAATGACTTCACTGGGCTCGACTCCACAGTCGCCACTATGGTCTAAAAGTTTGGAACTTTTACGAGACTTAATGACAATTCGCAATGCTGGTATCAGCTTTTTGTATACGGATCGCGAGGTCTGTACCAAATTAGGCGGCGAAATAGTAACTATTTGTGGCCGTAAGTTTAAAGTTCAAACTTACTCACGCTATTCGCATTGGTATTATGTGGATTTACAACGCCTTCCTGATGATGTCTCGGATGGAATAATCTACGACTGGTTTGCAGCTAAAGGAACACCTCCGGTTTATATCACGCCAGCTCATGTCGTGGGTGGACTGCGTTCGCGTAGTCGTCGCGTTTATTTTAACCAAAAGACGCCTCCAGCCTCGGTAATGTTGAATAAACGTACCTCGCTTCGACAAATCCAGTTTACTGGTCAAGGTTATGCGGTAGTGCACCATCGAATTAGTGCGTATAATCGGGTTATACCCCCATTTATAATAGAATTGCGCACTACGAATAAGGTCCGCCAACCTCAATCGGCTCGGCCTATTCCAGTCACGGTTAATGAAGACTCAACACCGCCCGAATTTGATAACCTCAGTGACTCTAGCGACAGCGATGCCATGGACACGGCGTCGGAAAAGGTACTGCAAAGTGGGACTTCTTCTGATGAGGAATCTTCTCCCGGACCCAATATGGAAGACAAAGACTCACCCATTCGGGTGCGACCTAAATCACTATGGTTCAATGGGAAAGCACCCTTTTTCCTCTTGACCCTACCTCGGGGACCGATTTTTCTCCTGCACGTATATTGCGGGCTAAACGCCTAATTATGGACACCGTAGCCGAGCCAGCATTAACATTGCAAAAACTTCCGCCTTCCCAGCTAGAATATCCTATTTTTTCATCGGTGAATTCTTATGAATGGCTTAGTGAAGGAAGTGAAGGTCCTATTTCTCCCGACCAGAATATAATTTTATGGGATCGATCTCAAGACCCCCCCAAATCGGTAGGATCTTTTGTGGATATGGGGCAAATTTCTGAGGGTATCCTCAATTCTGCAGTTTATCAAGGAAGTGTGGAAAAGTTATCATTAAAAGACCTCTGCGCTATTATTGACGACTTTTTGAAGTCTTTTGACTCACTCTCGGATCCTGACGAAATTATGTCGACTGTTCAAGCTCAACCAAGCATGTATCGAGTTCTTTTCGACACAAAAGCCAGTAACAATTACCAGCAATTACGGGCCGAGGCGTTTGGACACGCGGTTCTCCGTACCATTTCGGTTCACCCATTTCCAACTACCGATGAGGGTCCAATTGCTGCTAGACTTCGATATCTTTACCCAGACTCACCAAACGTACTATCAAACGGCACTTGGTCTTCTCTGTCCAGACCAGACTCAATACTGGCTCCAGTTGCGACTTGCGGAGTTTGATTTGGCTTTACAAATACTTGCGCCCAGTATATACATGGATCCACTGAGATTAGGTATCAAAATTGGGAAAGCTGCGTCCCTAATACCCCAGCCATTTTGGCTACTTTGGGATGAAACAACGTTGGCGTCAGTTATCTTGTCGCCTATTACTCAGCGCATACTGTCTGGACCGCTTCCCACGGACCTGCGCGTCACTATTGAATACCTACGGGAAAAAAAACCACTTCGGTGAGCAATCCAGTACCCACTTTCCTCTAATGTGCAGTGGGCCCTAAGAGGGTACTCTATCAACGCAAATGGCTTAAACAATGTCACCCAATCGACATTGAATTTTTTCTCTAGTAATTTTCACTTAGTGGGATTACAAGAGACAAGATTTACGGGTATTAAAAGCTTTAAAAGAGCAACACACTTATGGAAAAAAGTCTCCCAGCTTAATTCCAGCTTTTGGTCGCAAGACAACATGACTACCTTTACGGGACATGCCGGTGTAGGTTTATTAACTACACCTTCTTGTCCAATTCGTGATCTTCGAGATGTTACTTCACGGTATGCAAGCTCACCAAACCTCAATTCTCGCTACTTATTAATTAGCGGAACACTGAACTCAGTAAGTACCTATATTCATATAGTATATGCTCCAGTTCAACCAAACGAACGTGCCCAATTTTTTAGTGCACTTCCACGCCATTTTGACGAAGATGCTAATCAAGAAAAAATTGTTTTTTTCTATAGTATAAAAATAATATCGTGCTCGGTGACTTAAACACTGTGTTTTCAAGTCAATTAGACCAAGCCCACACACAGGATCGGAATCGCCCACAAGGGCGAGAAGAATTACTTTTATGGATGCAAGACTTACATCTTCTCGACCCATGGCGACTCCAAAACCCGGAATTACAAGAGTTTTCGAGTCCCAATTGCAGCTCCAGAATAGACTATGTATTGAGCTCAAGATTTTCAATTTGATTTTACAAGACATTTTTCATGACTTTCGTGCTAAACCAGGGATTGGGGATCACATAGGCCTCCAATTTAGTTTGGGATCAACCTGTTTTCGCCCATCTAATCGAGCTCCATGGAAATGCCCGGCATGGGTTATCGCTTTGCCCGAAGCACAGGGATATTTAAGCAATTCGCTTCTCGAAATTTCACGGTCTTTTTGGGCCCCACACTCACACCATTATAATCGTGGCTGTTTACTCGATGAACACAAAAGGACAGACTCGATATTTTTGAGAAGATTATTCCAGTAAAAAAAGAATGAGCGCCAAGACCGGATTGCCAGTCTTCATCTCCATATTAATAAGCTTCAACATCAGCAAGCACAATCGTCTACTCAAGATTTAACCCTCACGATTGCTGCTCAAAAAGCTGCGCTTACGGAGTTAATTCAGAAACAAACCCACTTTGCGTCCAAACAGAAATTTTCGATGGATATTTCAGCTTCTGAACGCTGTTCAAAGTTTTTTTTTCGGCCACCCGAAATCCTTCATAAAACTACTATACCAGTGGATTCGGCTGACGACTTGTTACCACTATGCTCCAAATTTAAGTCTTATTGGGCTGAAGTTTATTGTTTCCCATCGAAAGAATACGGACACAAGCCCACATGGAATCGTATCAAGCTTTCTTCTATTTTAAGTCATACCCGCCAGCAACTCACGCAACAGGAGCAAGCTTTCATGGATAGCCCCTTAGCAGCTAACGATTTTTTCTGGGCTTTAACACATACTGCTTCTGGTAAAACCCCGGGTCCGGACGGGTTACCACTAGAATACTACCAAGTGGATATATCTTTATGGAGTAGAATAATGGAAGTCATTTATGCAGCTCAATTTCAAAAGAAAAGGATGACCAAATTCCAACGGCGGGCCCAAATTTTGCTACTTTACAAGAAAGGCGACAGAATGAGCCCCAGTAATTACAGGCCTATTTCTCTACTTAACGTTGATGCTAAATTGGGTCCAAAAATGTTGGCCCATAATCTTGGCTCCGTTTTGGGGAAGCTTCTTAATTCTGATCAATATGGTTTTGTTCCGGGCAGAGATATTCGGCACGCTCATGTACGATTTCAAGCCCTGTCCCAACTGTACACCAATAATTCGTCACCAGCCGGGGCAGTTTTGTTAGATTTTGCAAAAGCTTTCGACAGTGTTGTATGGGACGCACTAGACATGGTTTTAATGCGTTTCGGATTTGGAAGTTCTTTTCGTCGATGGATTAAAGTCCTATTTTCTGGAACATTGGTTTCCATTATGTTTAATGGCCGTCCATTGGACCCTTTTGAATTAGGTGCGGGTGTTCGACAAGACGACCCACTTTCGCCTGCACTATTTGTACTATTTGTGGAGCCATTACTCAATTACATCCAAGCCAAATTCATCCTTTCGGACTATCTGGTGGCTCGATTACCCATTCAATTATCAGCTTTGCGGACGATTGCACCGGGCTACTTCACGATCTTCGGCATACAAAAGTCTTTCTAGACTTAGTATCGGACTTTTGTCAATCATCTGGCATGCGCCTTAATACAGCCAAAACAGTTGTTTTACCTTTTCGCCCATGGTCCAGTATTACCTAACCTCTCAAGCTGGATCTCCAACAGTTAGGCGTTGAAGTATTGGAAAACGATAGTCGTGTGAAACTCTTAGGGATTTACTATGGACCAACTTTAAGCAATGCAGATCGACTACAACATCTTCTTGCTGATATGAAAACAATATGTTCTCGATGGGACTATCGTGCTCGGACATTACGTAGCCGGGTGGTCATTCTTCAACAAATTATTCCCCCGGTATTGTGGTTTTCGGCAAGTGTTTGTCATTTGCCACAAACTGGATTTCAACAACAAGTTAACTCAATTATTGCACGATTTATCTGCCGTTATAAATCAAACATAGCTTTATCTAAGCAATGGTGGTTTCTTCCTCCCGACAAGGGCGGTCTCGGTTTAACTTCTCTATCTACGATGATCCAGAGTCTCCAGCTCCACATGTTGTGCAAGGTTATTATAACAACTCGGTCTTCACAAAACAATGAAGCTCCTTCTTGGGTGGAGCCAGTTATCAAACTTTTTGACAACGCTATTTACCCTCGGGGTAAAGATTTTGATATATTATACGCGCCGGTTTCAACAAGTCCAGATTTTGTAAACGCATCTCGAAGTCCCAGGTAGTTGCAACTAGGACCGTACTGGCATTTTGTGCTTTTTACTTGGAATGTATATTTTCGAAAGAAAATTGTCCGGATGCAGTGCAAGTTTGATAAATTAACGACACCTTTTCTCGACAATGTGGACATTAGGTATGCTTATCGTGGTCGAACCCTTGCCGGAGCAGCCAACCCATTACAATTAGTAACAATCTTGCTAATCAAGAAGTTTTTCGGCCGCTGGATCTGTTCAAAGCTTGCCCCGTTCCAGTTACAACAGAAGCACTTTCAAGCTTTCTACGACCATTTGATCCTGGAAGGACAAGCAGCACTCGCTCCTGTTCAATTTTTTTGCTTCGAATCAAGCCGCTGCTTCAAAGCTTAATGGAACCTCAATTTGGTCCCGTTCAAGCAGCGTGTTACTATAGCGCATTTCACGCATGGGTTTTTAATTCCTACGAGATTGCTGAGTTAAGTGTGACTCGCATCCGAAATCTTCTGAGTACACATGAAGTTCCGCTATTACCGTTATCAAGACTGGGTATTGAATTAATTCCTCCCGATCTAATGTGGAAACGGGATACAAAGATGAACAAGCACATTCTCCCAGTTTATGCGGATCTGCTATATAGGCTTCAACATAATGCCCTATTTGTAGGCTACCGCTTACAGCACGTCCCGAATGCAGACACTCCCTGCCCTTTCGGATGCAACACTCTCGAGACTCCTTCACACCTTTTTTGGTTTTGTGACTTAGCAACTCGAGTTTGGACTGCTTGGCTTCCAATTCTACAGCAACTCTTTTCTTCCAATTTATACTGGGATTCGCTACTATTTTTCATAGTAGAGCCGAAATCGTCCGCTATTTCGAAGTTTGGCTATAACGTCTACGTGATTCTCCATATTGTACGAGCAGTTATTTTTCGCTGTTTATGGATGCACCGGAATGATGTTCGTTTTCATTCAGTCCAAGTGAACTTGGTATCGGTCCAAGCCACTATAACTGCTGTTGTTCGACTCCATGTTGAACGATACTCTTTGGAGCTGCAACAAAAACAACTGAGTCATTCGGGTTCAATTCTTCGCCAACTACGAGCTTTATTGGAGCTACTACCAAAACCAAGGTACTTACCCCCGGAAAGGAATCAAACTCAAAACGTAACCCCTCCCAGCTGCGATATTCTACACCAAGAATTGGGTAATTCAGTCTAAAATGGGTCATTTGATCCGCTAAAGCACCGGTCATCAAGTAAAGTTAACCAAGTTCTGCAGTTTCAAGCAAAACTTGGTTAGTTTGTTATACTCAATCTCCATTTTTCGTGGATTATTGAGTATTTATATTTTGGTATTGAGATCCGTTGCCAACCGCGCCCACTGAAGGTCAGGAGTTTACTCCATTAGTGATATATATTGTACAATGATTTGGATCAGATCCCCGGTCCGCCATGGATACTTCGGTTAGCATCCCCCACTGTGACCGTTATGCGTTTTGCTAACCCGAAAGTTAGGATGTGGAACTCGAGCAAGCTCAAATTATTTTGCGGATCCACGTTATACGCCGGTGTATAACAACTCCCTTCAGCCTGTTTCCTTACAGAATTTACCGCAAGCAAGGATCTAATACCGTTATAGTCAGGATGTCTCCCGATTTTTTATTTTTTGGGTCGTTGCGGGACTCGAACCCTCAACATGTCACTTAACTGCAGGTGACCCCACCCACTGCGCCAAATTTCATACAACAAATAGGGGGGTTAAAGTGACTTTTGGCATTGCCAGTTTGACTTCAAGTTACTATACTGGCATCTAAAACTGACATCGCGCTAATTTTTAGCTCCGGCATCCCGTATATTTGTCCGAATTAGTATACATTTTACGACAACTTTAGCAGTAGTTAGGCAATTTACAGAATTAAAGTGCAATGAATCTTGTTTCTCTGTGAAGTTAAGCAACCGACCCCAGTGGCCGAGTGGTTAAGCACTGGATCTGGGACCGGGAGGTACGTGGATCGATACCCGCGGGGAGGGCGGTACGATGACACATCGCCGGAGTTAGGCTAAAAAGCAGACGAGCAACCATCCAATGGATGGCCTCCCTGCCAACCCGCACCGAAGACGTGCCAACGGGTTGAACCCTTGGCACATGCTACTGCGCCACTGGCAAGTCTCCTCGTCCCCATAAGATGCTGGGGATCCATTAGCATGGATTTTCTTTTTGGCTACCGATAGATTCAGCCGGTAACTCCGGTATAGTGGTCTGTGTTGACCATTTGAGCAAAATGTCTCACTTAGCGGTCGTGCCGGATTCCATTGATGGAGAGGGTACAGCTAAGCGTTTATCGATCGCGTGTTTCGACAACATGGTTTGCCAGTGGCAATTGTCTCTGATCAGGACCCCGGTTTCACGGTTAAATTCCGAAAATCAATTTTCCGAATGCTTGGCAACAGATTGGATATATCCACTGCGGACCATCCGCAGACCGATGGTCAAACTGAACGTGTCAATCGCGTCATTGTTGACGTTTTACGCAGCGTGTGTGCTCAGACACCAAAGCGCTGGAGCTCAATGCTTCCAGTAGTGGAATTTGCGTTAAATAATGCTGTTCATGCCTCTGCAGGCTATACTCCGTTTTGTATAAACGATCTTACCCACCCGCGCGTTCCACTACCGATACCACTGCGTGGTTCAGGGCTTGGGGGGGGGGTTGGCCGATAGGCTTGCTGATATCAGCCCTGTTTTACCGTTCGGAAACAAGTAAGCGAGTTTCTCGCGACGCAATTTAGTGTCTTAAGACATGTAAGGGATACGATGGCTGATAGCCAAGACAAACAAAAAGAACAAGCAGATGCCAAAGGCAGAAGCTGTATTTATTCTTGTATGGCTTTAGATTAGCGAGATCGAAGCGTTCCAAATGAACATCACCTCTATCCGCAGACTCTCTGATATTTCAAATATTACGAAGTCGGCGGGCCCGGTGGACCGGGTTCTCAAATGAGACTTCGTTTTCACTCCTTGTTTCGTTTAGAGACAAAACGATCGGAATATTCATCATGGAGGTCACCGAAGCCCCACGGGCTTGATCACGTAAACGCGACAGATACTGGCTTCGCGTCATTGCCTTTGGCGTAATGTATTGCTCATGAAGAGCGTCGCGGGCAGCGATCTCCTCCAGCGTCCTCGCCGGATACCGGAGATCCAGGTGCCCAAGCTATGACCTGCTATCACTTTGAGACGCTCGTCCGCACTAAGCGGAGTGAATCTATATTCACTATGAGCCCCAGCTTTCGCTATTTTGGCAGCTCGACGACGAGCTCTTTCCTCTATGAGGATTATCTGCTCTTGCTCTCCATCGAGCGGATTCGTAATAATGTTGGACTCAGAGTCCCGTGTCCTACTCAATGCAGTTAAGACATCAGCGGCACCATGTTCTGGGAACGGATTAGGGGCTCGCCGACGTTCGTCCGGTGGAGAAGGCGTGAGCGAACGCCGCTCTTTTTCCTCCTCTGATTGAGAGTGACTTTCAAAGTCCACCACTCCCTCATCGTCGAGGAAGGGGCTCAGAGTCTGTGACTCACGCTTGATTGTCATTAGACATAGCAATGGAAAACACAACCAAACGGTTAGCTGTTTAGGTTCCAACCTCAAAGAGGAAATGAAGCAAATGTTGTCACTCGGTGTCACCAGTCTAATGGGGTAGGGTGTAATGGGGCACACATCGGTTGGAGAACCGTTGTTGTGGTACATTTACCTTATGGGTAAAAGACCCTTTTATCTAATGTTAAAATAGTTAGTTACTTAAATCCCATATATTATGGGTAATAAATGTGGTCGCCGATAGATATAAATCTGGCGGCCAAAATCTATTTTAATTCGCTAGGGTCAGGTTTTAGATTTAGATAATTAAATAAAGTTTAGTTCCCCTTTTGATCCAAAAGCGTTAAGGCTTGCGCAGTGATCTGTAAGAGATAGAAGCCTTTCTAAGGTATACCCTCTTAGGCACTAGTTGCCACTTCGTTCTACGAACCCCTAAATCCCTTGAGCTAGAATCCTTAAGCTTTAATAGGCTGTACGTCTCCCTGAGTTGTGAAACCCATTAATTCAATAGAACTAAGTGACTCTCTGAGTCTGAAAGTCTTCCTCTGACTTAGGAGCGAGGTAGCTCCGCTACAATTGTAATATCGCCTGTTTAACTTCCAGTACTAGTATTGCTGCCTTATTCCCGGTTCTTACAAAACTCCAAGTTATATAATCGAACATACTTATACTAATATCACAACTAGTATTCCGATCTTATAATTCCTGATTAACTTCTTATGTTAATATCGCTTGTGTAACTTTTTAGTACTAAAATACTAATACAGCTGCTTAATTTCCCATACAAGATCCCGTTTTAACTTCCCAATTGATAAAGCGAACAAAATTAATTGTAATATCACTACTAGCATTCTGTTATGAATATTTTCTTGTTAACTTCTTATGTTAATATTGCCTCCGTAACTTTCGAAGCTTATGTTGCTGCTTCATTTCCCATTCTATATCCTTTTTTGATTTTTCAAATTATTGAATTGAGCATACTTATAGTAATATTGCTGCTTGATTTCTATATTAAATTCCTTTTAATTTCTTATGTTATTATCGCCTGTGTGACATTCGATACTAATTTTGCTGCTTCATTTCCCACACTAAATTCTTTTTGGTAACCTCTCAAGTTATAGAATCAAACAAACTAGTAATCATAGCACAGCATGCCTTTTGATATGATTTTTTTCTGTTCAATTTCATGTTAAAAATGTCGCCTGTTAGATTCCGATATTAATATTGCTGCTCAATGAAACATACGAACAGTAATATCACTTCTAGCGTTCAGACATCAACATTTTCTTGTTTAACTTCTTATATTAATATCGCCTGTGTAACCTCCGATACAAATATTGCTGCTTAATTCCCATACTAAATACCGTAATGACTAATCAAACAATTGTATCGAGCATACTAACAATAATATCACTACTAGCATTCCGATATTAATATATCCTGTTGAACTCGTTATGGTAATATCGCCTGTTCATCTTTCAATATTAATATTGCTGCTTTATCTCCGTTCCTTTATCCCCTTTAAACATTCAAGTAATATAATTGAACATACTTATAGTATTATCACATTGAGCATTCCGATTTTAAAATTTCATGTTTAACTTCTTTTGTTAATATCGCTTGTGTGACTTCCGATACCAATGTGCTGCTTCCTATCCCACACTAAATCCCTTTATGACTTCTCAAATTATTGAATCGAGCATGCTAACAGCAATTTCAAGACTAGCACGATATTAATATTTGCTGTTTAAATCATTATGGTAATATTGCCTTTTTAACATCCAATACTAGTATTGCTGCCTTATTTCCGCTTCTTAATCCCCTTTAAATTCCCAAGTTATATAATCGAACATACTTATAGTAATATCACAACTAGCATTCCAATATTAAAATTTCCTGTTTAACTTCTTATCTTATAATCGCCTGTGTAACTTTCAGTACTAAAATACTAATACAGCTGATTGATTTCCCATACAAGATGCCGTTTTAACTTCCCAATTTATATATTGAACATATTAATTGTAATATCACTACTAGCATTATGATATGAATATTTTCTTGTTTAACTTCTTACGCCAATTGCCTCCGTAATTTCCGAAACTAATGTTGCTGCTTCATTTTCCATTCTATATCCTTTTTTGATTTTTCAAATTATGAATTGAGCATACTTATAGAAATATTACTACTACCATTCCGATATTAATTTTCCTGTTTAACTTCTTATGTTTATATCGCCTGTGGAACTTCCGATACTAATTTTGCTGCTTCAATTCCCATAATCAATTCCTTTTAAGACTCCTCAAATTATTGAATCGAGCGTACTTACAGTAATATCACTACTAGCATTCCGATATTAATATTTCCTGTAATGGGCACACATTGGTTGGAGAACCGTTGTTGTGGTACATTTACTTTATGGATAAAATTTTCTTTTATCTAATTTCAAAATAGTTGGTTACTTAAATCTTATTTATTATGGATAACAAATGTGGTCGCCGCCAGATATAAATCTAGCGGCCAAAATCTATTTTTTAAATTAGCTAGGGTAAGGTTTTCAGATTTAAATAATTGAAGAAAGTGCAGTTCCCCTTCTGATCTTAAAGCGTTAATTGCCTTCCTAAGGCTTGCGCATTGATCTGTAAGAGATAGAAGCCTTTCCAAGGTATATCCTCTTGGGTTCTAGTTGCCACTTGGTTCTACGAGCGCCTGAATCCCTTCAACTAGACTTCATCAAGCTTTAATAGCTTGTACGACTCCCTGAGTTCTTACACTCATTAGTTCAATGGAACTTAGTGACTCTCTGAGTCTGAAAGTCTTCCTCTGACTTTAGAAGCGAGGTAGCTCCGCTATTCCTGGTAGCACTCGTAGTCAATCTACGATTGAGTCTTTAGAAGACTAATTTCTCACGAAAATGGAAGAGGTTACAGAATTGTCAGAAGCGCGACGCGCCACTTATGACAAGCTCAAAACCTTATTTGGGCTTGAGCACGTGGAATTTATTCTCTCCCAGGGACCAGAGGTCCTGCATGCAAGGCTTGAAGTCTTCATGCGGTATGAAGCCTCCCTGATCGGTCAGGTACAGGACCATTTTCCGGCATCTATGCCAGCCCGGTACATCTCTGTGCCTGACTTAGAGCCGAGGGCTCGCCCTCTAAATGAAAATGTGAAGATATTTGAGGGAAAAGAGGGAGAAAATCTCCCTTTTTGGATTAAGCAGATGGAAATGTCCAATGACATCGCCTTGTTCTTAACAGAACGGCAAAAGGTGACTATGGCCATTTCCAAACTTGGAGGAAGAGCCATGGAGTGGGCACTATCGTGCAGCACGTCCATAAACGACGCTTTTCCCTCATGGTATTCGCTGAAGCAGCAAATGACCAGTATGTTTGCACCGCCTGATCAGGCTTTTCGCATGCGAGCACGGCTCCTAGCGACTCGACAGGGTAAAATAACCCTAGGGGACTTCGTCCAGGAGTTGATAACTCTCATTGCATCTATGCATCAAAACTCGGTGCAACAAGCAATTGTAGTGACCATCTTTATGGGGGGGGTCTCAATGAGGGCGTTGCCCGGACGGAATTGTTCCGATCTCATCTGGCTACGTTCGAAGAGGCAGTTGCCATAGCGCTACGCGCCGAGTTTGACTTAAAGTCTGCTCGCGTTAGCACGCCTGTCTACCGACCAAGCTCTTTGAGCATGTGGGTTTTGTCTTATAGAGCGGAACCTATGGATTTAAGCCTCGTTGAGGAAAGAGAAGTGGCTGTTCAAGCTGTGGAACAGCGTGAGACCATCCGTAGATGTTATATGTGCGGGAGCACGAAACATTTATGTCCGGCCTGCCCTCTACGAAATTCGAGTAAAGTTCGAAAGAGCTCCAACTCCGACCTATACCAGAGATCTGGAACGGTGCGGGAAAACGTCGATACCCAGTAGGTGCGGGGCGCCTTACTGGGGAAGACCTATGATCTGTTGAACCTCAAGGAGGTGAGAATAAACAGACCATAGTCCCAAATAGCTCGTTGCTCAATGGCACGGGGCGAGAGTACAAGCCTGGATTGCTAGTCGCTCAAGCGACTGTAAAGAGCTTTGATAAGCCGTGGTCAATTTTAATTGACTCAGGAGCGTCTTGCAATTATGCTCGACGCCTTTTCCTAAAAGGAAGTCAACAATACGTTGAGGCGCTTAATGCGCATGAAGGTGATACAATAACTGTTCGCTTAGCGACTGGGACTCGTGTCACTGATCCCAAAGTTCTACTGAACTTAGGAATAAAGTTTCTAGACTTTGACAGTATGGAACGCTGTCGCGTCCATGAATCATGGATCGTTGGAGGTCTAACACCTTAAACGCCACGTGCAATAATTCCTAGCAAAGTTTTGGGGAGTCATGAACCCACCTTTGTTAGGCAACAAAAGCGCTATTGTCGCGGATCATTGAATAAGTCTGTCAGTGCTTTAGACATTGGCATGTCTGCGCTAATAAACTCTAATATTAAATACAGTAATTCTGAGCCCAACTCAGTAGAAATAAGCGGAACGGCACGTACTCCGTCGAGTGACACTCGTTATAATAACGACTTACTAAATGCTGAAAGCATTGTTGGCCAAAGGCCGAATCATCAAGGGTGCAATATCCCTGAGATACGTGGAGTGGCACGTCTAAGTCCCATCTTAGAATTCTTTGATCAAGGAATAAAAGGGATCCGTAGGATATTTAATGATCGATGACCCATTTCGCGCACTAAGTACGATGAGTTTAACTCAACCATAGGTCGAATGACCACCATTTAAGATAAGTCACCAGCTTTTGAGGCTCGACCTATTCATCAATAGACATTTCGTCTAGCTCTAAAAGAGCATGTAACGAGGGGATTGCCGCAAGGCTAACTTCCCCCTCAATTTTACCGGTTACGCCATTTACAAGCGTAAGTACTAGCTCACTCGTATCACTTTGGGAGGGTATACACGCTTCGTGTCCACCCTGTCTTAGATTGGAGACAATACGACTTTTTAGAGGCCGGGACATTCACGTCCCCGGGATTTCCAGCCTGTACTGGTTCTATACAAGACAAGGTGTCTAATTTGGCATTCGACAAGGAGTTAGGTAACTCAACTTCCTTATTTAGCGAATGTTTACGTGTCGCTTCACGACCTCTTCCCTCAACGTCTTCCAAATGTGATTGCGCTATCACAGTCGGGTCTTCTACGGTCGACTATCTACTTGACCTAGGAGCATCGTGTTGCCCCTTTTAAACAACCGGTATATTCCTTGAATTTCGCCCGCTAGGCGTACATTCATGTCTCCATCCACTCGACTTCTTCAAGTGGTTGACCTTCGGCGCTGCCTGTGCATTAGCACAGCCGCCGGCAGCTGACTCCACAGGGTGATTAGTAATCACACTTGATCTTGTGCAGGTGTACTAACGACCGTACCACAAGTGAGGCCATCGCACTCACTCGTAGTACACCCACACGCTTGTGGACGCTCCAAGACGTTCATTAGATGGCCATCTGATGAATTAGTGGCAGGATCTTTACGGATCGATGCTGCCAGCTGATCCTTGGCTCATATTTTCTGAGCCAACGTAAATCTAGGATGACATCAAATATGTCATCCAAATCTAGTACGATGAAATCATCATCGTACTGTAAACCTTTTAACGTGTAGTGAAATTTCACAACGCGTTTCATTACTGTTATCGATGCGCCTCTTGCTAGACGCACCGTCATCTTCTTTGAAGGGATGTCACGCTCAATATATTTGAGCCTACGACCCTCTGATGACGAATAAAGTTATTCAACGCTCCGCAGTCCACTAGGCTCTGAGTGACAAATCATTTGTCACTTTTAACTTTAAGGTGATGACGAATACCTCATCACGAGGTGCAGAGACACATAATGATTGTGTGTCTGGAGCAACGTGAGCCTAGAGATTCGCAAATTCTCTTGAGCTTGCTGGATCAGTAGGGCGTTGCGTCCCTTCTGACCTCGACCGTTTTTTTGCGGTCCGCCTCGCTGTTGCGATTTCGCAACAACGTCGGACCCGCGACCGTTGCCCTTTTTGGCATACGGTCCAAAATTACGCTCAGTACCTTTCGGTGCTGGGCGTGGGGCACTACACTCATGAGCGTAGTGTCCTAATTTTTGGCAGCGCTGGCATTTCTACAATCGCTTATTGCTCGAAAAGCGAGGTTTCTCGCTTTCGACGCAAGAGAGGTCCATGGGCTCTGGACCTCCTAACTCGTGTCGTCTTGGAGGACGATACGATGACGAACTTGCTTGAGCCTGTCTCAAGCTAAAGTCCTCCTGTTCCGCAACGGATATCGCTTCTTCAAGCGTATCCAGTTCCAATCGAAACAGGTGGGTCTTTACGGGGCCATCCGTGAGACCTTGCATGACACCGTAATGAACGTGTGTTCATGGACTGGTTATTATTTTTAATACAACTCGCTAAGAGTCGTATGTGCTGTACATATCCGTGAACATCACGCTTGCCTTGCTAGAGTTTCAGAAGCTCTGAACAAGCTCTGAACTCAGCCGTAGGCAGTTCAAACGTCTGTTTGAGCCGGGCTTTAAAAGCCTCTAGCGACCCAAAGACGTATGGGTCGCGCAACTTAAGCCCAATGCCCAAGATTTGGCACGACCTGCCAAATTTGATTGAGCGAATGCGACATGCATTTGCTCGTCGACGATGTGACGTGCCCTTATGGCATCGTCCAACTCGTCAAACCATCTTAAGATGGAATCTTCTTCGACTCTCCTATACTAAGAGATGTCAATCTTTAAGGTTCGCGACGACGCGTGTGCGTCATCCCAGGTATAGTCTGTGCCTGTTGGAACCTCAACAGTTCTGCTTATTGAAAGCCTTGCTGATTCAGCTAGGCTACCTTCTCCTTCATCTCGTCAAGTTCATGTTGTGTGAACTTGATGATGGCTGAATGGAGGGCATCTCTGTCCAAATTGGACAGCATTGCCACATTTGCATCGATTCCTACGGTCGAACTCATTCGTTCGACCGCACTCCTTTCTATGTCACTTAGAAAGGAGTAGCTTTTACGGGAAACGTGATGCGTATTCCCACTATCATCTAACATGTCCATGTTAGATAGAGGAAATGTGGTCCTTGGACGGAGTGCTAAGTGCTACCAAGTGTAACGGGGCACTACGACTTGTACTGCTTCAGTACAAGTCCACTTCACACTGCTTAAGTTGTGAGTGGTGTCTTACGTTATTTCACGTACACTAGTACGTGCAGAGGAAGACATCTCGTAAAGGAAACTAGCTCAAAGAGGTTAAAATGAAAACTGTATTAATATAATTAAGGATATCTTCTTTCTATCTGTTGACTCTAACTTAATTATAAACTAATACTAAATGTGCAACTGGAATCTTATCTTATCTGTCTCTCATTTTTGTTTGCATATATAATTGAATAGTCTGCGGGATAAATAGATATAATTGCCTATACCTATTTATGGATAAGATTTCTGAACATTACTATTCAAAGTAATATCCTCCAAATATTATCTACCTTTTAGAAAATATAATTATTAGCAACCTTTAAATGTTAATTTCATGTAACGATATACCCCGTTACAATATAAGCGTAATTTTTGCTATATTTGTGTAATAATTGGCGGGACCCAACCAATTACGCAAACCCGTTTGGTTTTTAGTAACTGGCCAATCTACTATGGCTTTTACGTTAGCGGGATCCGCTTTAAGGCCTCGCTTTCCAATGAAGCATCCTAATAAAGGAATTTCGTCTGAGCCAAAAAATGCTTTTAGATGGATTGGCATACAATTTGTTTGTGCTCATGCACTCGAGCACTGCTCCGCACGACTATGGACAAAAATGTCATCGAAATAAGTCTGTGCATAACCCCGATGAGGGCGAAACTGTTGCGTCGCTAGACGAGTAAATGTTGCCGGGGCGTTGAAAAGCCCTTGTGGCATAACCAGCCACGCCCATAACATGCCGCTTGGGGTGCTTACCGTTGTAAGCGAGATATCGCCAGCTCACATGAGCAATTGGTAGTAACAATCGGCTAAGTCCTATGCACTGTACATTTAACACCCTACCATATTATATTATTTTGAAGAACATCCTTTCTAGGAATGGGGGTTTGTGCTGGTATAGTGGCAGCATTAAGCTTATTATAAGCATGTACAATGCGCTATTTACCATTTGGCTTTTTGACACAAATGTCGGAGTCGAATGAGGAGATTTTTTCTCTCGTACCATTCCAGCCTCGTGCTTAGCACGGAAGAAATCGTCAATGACGTCACACTGCTCCTTTGGTAAAGACCATTGTCTTGTGACACAGTATTTGGTTCCCGGAACCAAGTCAATTTCATGACGAACACCTCTATCTGGAAAAAAAACAGATAACGGATTATTACATACCAACCGAGTGTGGTCGGCCGAGGTGGCACCATACTGAGTGTCAATAGTGACACTATTGGTGGTTCGCCAGGGCATTTTGGGTCAAACCCTCCTAATGCATTCGGCCGTTTGGAATATAATATTCCAGAGGTCCAAAAAGTATGCGGGTATAAAAAATGGGAGGCCTGAGGGTTACTCGAAGGTTTTACGAAGGCCTGGACGAGGGCGGGCCTTTGAGGACCTCATTTTCCAATTTACCTTGGAGAGAGCAGATCGAATCGCACTTAAGCGGGAAAGGTAAGAAAACAGGGGAGCCTTCAAAAAACCATACTAACATACTGGTTTGTATGTGTAGGATGCCCAACTCAATTAACGGCGACGGCAACGGCACGGACACAGGCGCTGCTCTCACGCTAAGGCTTGAAGGGGAGGAGGACCGTTGGGGCCGGGGGAGAGCTGGGCTCGCCACGGTGCCGACATCTGCAGGTCGCTCTGGGTCCTCGGAAAGCCAAGGTCGTGGGGGTAGTGAGCTGGAGCCAAGCCTAGCCAATGAGCCGCAGGAAAGTCTGAATCCGTGTGCGGTTGTTTAAGGAGTTTGAGGCAATTCTCTGGGAGCGCAGGGTGAGTCGAACCGCGAAACCAGGGGTGGACAAGGCGGAAGAGAATGGAAGCGAATCCGTGCTATTCCGCATGCAGCCGGCGGGGCAAGACGACTTACTGGGCCCCCAATGCTAGTTGAAAAGTCAAGAAGCGCAGCATCGGTACCAGAGTAGGGTAGCACAAACAAATTAAGTTGAATGTAGCGTTCCCGTGACCGAAAAACATTAGATCCGTAGTAGGAAATACTGCAAAAGCAGACATCAACCAGCGCTGGGAAGCGTGTCTTCCGGTGGCATTGGATTTGGAAAAGGAAGCCACAATTCGCACAGGGAGGCGAGGCGGGGGACTTCACCCTGGCGCAACCGCCCAAGATGGAGGCGAGTGTAAGCCATAGTCCTTTGAATGACAAATGTGGAATCGGACGCCGTCCCATTCCACAGACAATCGTTTCGATGGAGCCAAACCACATACAGGACGCTGCACCGAAGCACGTTGAAGACTCGGAGAAGATTGTGTGACTTATGCAGAGAAATCGCGGAGTCCATGAACAATAGCCCTTGGAGGTAAACTACCGCTGCCCATGTTAAATCACCCGCGACAAGATCTCGAAAAGGAGTGAGAACAGCGTCCCATGCAGCTTGCGCGATAGGGCATACCCAGAAGAGATGTTGGGCGTCCTCGACGACCCCGCAACCGTGAACACAGAGAATATCACTGTTTCGATGGCGATACTTCAGCCGAACATTGAGAACGTTGTGTTGTAACCGGTAATTGATGTCTGCAAGAACAGGCAACAGGTCACGATCCAAAGAACGTTCCCGGCGCCAGAGTACAGCCCAATCCGGCTCTGAAGCAATCCCGAGGGAGAAATGGGAAAGGCGTGTAATGGCCGGGAGGCGATGAAGGATGTGGTAAAACTCATGGTTACGACCGTGAAGAAAGTCGACTCCTCTGAAAGACCACCCGTAAGCCGCAGCACAGAGATCAGCAGGCCGGTGCAGGCCTTGTGACGGCGTGGAGCCCAAGGAAAGATTCAGGAGGCGGCCGACCTGGCGGGCGAAGAAACCAGCCGCTGCCGACCTTTTGGCGGGAGAAGGGAAGGAGGTGTTTTCCAAAATCTCCACGCAAAGCGAAGGTGTTGGAAACGAACCATGACGGTCCACAAAATCTTGCAGGCGGACATAGCCTTTGTCATAAAAACGAGACGCGTTGGTCGACGCTCGACCCGTAAGGGCACCCCGCGCGTTAGCCCGTAGAAAGTGGTTCTGCCAGTATGGCATCTCCGCAATCACCCAATCAAAGTTGCACAGGGCACAGTATTCCGACACCAATGAATGCAAGACGCGAAGAGGTTCGATCCAGAAAGGAGCCAAGCCGTGCCAGGGTTCTTGGACAGTGAGACCTCGGGGTATTGGTGCATAGAGAATATCGAAACCAGACCCACCACCGAAAAGAGGTCCAGAAAATAGAGCGAACGCCGGAAAAAACCAGCGTGGGACCGTATGAGTTGTTGTAGCCACCGACTGGCGTCTTGGAGGGAGCAGAGCTGCAGAGAGTGGCTAAAAGAAAGAGTCTCAGGAAGGCCAAGCCCTCCCCGAGATGTAGGCCAATACAACCAAGCCTCCACCATCGGCCCAGCAAAACCATGAGAGTCGGAAATCGCTTTCTTGAAAAGGAAGGCCTTGCATAAGAACTTCACGCGCTGAGCGACGTCAGCTGGGACACGGGTCACCGCAGCTGTGTACCAGAGGAGAGGCAACACAATCGACCTGAGGATTGCCGCCCTACCCCGAAGGGTCCGAGCCCGATAGCGCCAGAGTTTACACCGGGTAGCCATGGCATCTAGAAGCCGCGGGAACCTCGAACTAGACGGCAGTGATGGGCTCATGTAAAGATCGAGAAGGCGGACGGAACCATCATCAGAAACCACAGCCCACCCATCGTCTTCTAGCCCCCGACGTGTAGTCGGATGTAATGGCGTAAACGGAAAGAGATATGTCTTCCGGACATTTAGGTTGAGGCCCGCCGCGACTGCGTATACTCGAACCGCGGCAACAAAAGCAGGGGCGGTATTGATGTCACGCAAAAGGCCCGTACAGTCATCCGCGAATGCTAGAAGGTGGTGCGGGACCGGGTCCCCCGGAACCGTGAGCCCTAAGGAGCCCGTCCTTGCCCGAAGGTTACAAAGCATAGGCTCAATGAAGAGAACGAAAAGAGCTGGCGAAAGAGGGTCACCTTGGCGGACACCACATCCTAACTCAAAGAAGCTGCTAGCGGTCCCGTTCACAAGCACCCTAAGGAGCGTCCCGCGAAAGAAGGTGAGGATCCAATCACAGAACACGTCCCCAAAGCCAAGATGGCGTAAGACCAACAACAACGCCGGCCAGAGAACGCTATCGAATGCCTTGGCAAAATCAAGAAGGACAGCTCCAGAGCCCGACCAACCCATTCGCTTGGCCAGAGTTTGAAGGTCTTGAAAGCGAAGTAAAGCGTAACGGATGGACCGGCCTTTGATGAACCCGGTTTGGTCAGAATGGAGAAGAAGAGGAAGCACTTTCCGGAGCCGCCAAGCCAAAATCTTCGGTCCAAACTTGGCATCGTGGTTTAATACCGTGATAGGCCGATAGTTGCTGGGAAGGCTACGATCTCCCCCCTTGAAAAGCAGAGACATGTAAGCCTGGCGTTGGGACTAAGACATCCTCCGACGTTCGAAGTTGTAAGCATAGACCAGCTCATAAACCTGCGCCCACCGTGACGAAGAAAGCTGGTAGTATTCTACCGGAAGACCATCAAACCCAGCAGAGCGACCTTTAGGAGAGTTACGGATGGCCCAATAAAAGTCGTGAGCGGTAAGCGGTGCGTCCAAGGCCAGGCGCTGGGCAGCCGAAAGCCGAGCAGTCGTATGGTGAAGCATACCTTGTAGAGCAACAGGATCGTAATGGCGTCGCGAGACCGAGCGAGAAAGGTCACGGGACGGAGACTGGAAAAGAGAACCCCAGTAGTGGCGGTGGGACTCGGCCATCGCAGCAGGTTCCGAAGTTGAGGACCCGTCAGGCCGAGTGACAGACGGTATTAGCACCCGGTGGGCGGTGGGAACGGGTGAACGAAAGAAATACGCGGACCCATGTTCGCCTTCCGAGATGTCCCAATCAAACTTGGTCTTTTCGCGGCGACTGGCACGGATATCCTCAAAGGCCTTAAGCGCCCCTGAGGAAGCCGCGACAGATGTCCTAGTAGACTCTGTGAAGCTAACGGCGTCGAGGGCCTGGGCCATCCGAAGGCCGGCACGTAAATGAGCCGCACGCTCGTCATCATTGGTTCGTAAGCTGCGTTGCATCTCTCGAAGAAATATCCGGTCAGCAGCTTTATGCTGGTCAACGAGGACCCCAGGGTTGCAGCCAGGAAATAGTCGAATGCGATCAGAAAGGCACTCGAGGGACTTGACTAGCGTGTGACGGACAATAGGGTGATTGAGCAGCCAGCGCGGGCATTTCCACGGGAGACTGCGAGTGGTGGGATGAAGGGGAGACGCGAGGTGAAATTCAACAAGAGAATGGTTCTCGTGAAGCCACTTCGTCTCCGTGACATACCGGGAGCCCTTGTAAAACTCGCTGTAAAGCAAAGGCGAAAGCAGACAATAATCGATACGGTTTCGGTTATTTGGGCCCGAAAAGACACGACGATCCGGGAAAGTCGCCCTCCAGGGATCCAACACGCCTAGCTCCAGCATCCAAACTCGGAGCTCGTCGCGACCCAAGTCATGCGGGTAAGGAGAAGCCTCATCCAGAAGGGGGTCGATAGGCGTGTTGAGGTCGCCAAGAACAAGGTGTTTGGCCGTATCCGGGAATGGGAAGGCAGGGAGGAGAAGAATCTTTTACGTTCATCCACGGATACCGGTGCGTAGACAACATGAACGAAAATGCGAATGCCACCTATCGCCGTAACCAACACGAGATACCGAGAGTAGTAATCAGGAGAAGCAAAGTGGAGGGTGACATCTTCCACCGAAGTGAAGGGATGGGACCCCGACAGAAGAAGAGCGACACCATTTCGACCGAAAAGTTGGAATCGCAGTGTTGTGACCAGAAGACGCGAGCAGTCGAGTCAGCAGAATTGATATAGTTGGTCACAATCCGGAGATTGTCTGATTTGGTGAACTTGGTCTCTTGAAATGCAACAAGATTGTACGCGGCGAGTAGCTTGCCAAGCATGCTTTTCACCGGTCCTCCGTTGCGGCCCGGCGCGTTCAAACCATTAATATTGATGGAGAGACCGCGCAGCGCCCAGGGTATCTCAGAGAGAAGGAGTGTCGGGAGTATCTAAGGAGCCCATGGACACATCGTCACTGAGCTCGTCTGCCGCTGACGTCGCGGACCCGGAAACGGAGGAAGTCACTGAGGAGTCAGCGATAGCTTCGCCAATACGGTGGTCCAGGATGAGCTCCATCGCGTGGAGTAGGGGGCACTCAGGTATTGTTCAAAGGCTTGACCCAACCGAGAAGCGCATAGCTCTGCGAGCGTCGAGTCATCCCAGAGCAGGAAGTGGGAGTACTGTAGACGGGGGATAGGCACCGAACCACAAATAGCATGAACCTTGACTGGGTCGTGATTAATTGCCGGCGCGTGGGTCTGAAAAAATAATCAGTCCGTGCATAGGCTCGGACAAGGTCACGGTAAGTATCATCCATGACTCGCTCAGCGAGGATGTCAACGGCGGGTGGGGTCGCCTCTCCTGGAAAATCCTTACGGAGTCGAGCAGGAAGGTGACAATCCAAGCCATGAGTCGCAGACGACAGGCTACTGTACAGGCGAAGGACGGCATGCTCGTCGACGACAGGGTCTAAACGAGGAAGGCTAGCGAACACTAGGGGTGCATATGCTCCAGTCTGCGCAGTCAACGCAGCCATTCGGTCATCAGGCTCGTTCAGTAACGGTAGATCCTGGGCAGCCTTAAGCGCTTTGCGGCGATATTCCGAGCGCCGAAGGGTATTTGTTTTGGGGCGAAGAGCTGACCTGGCCGCGACAACAGCGCCAACGGCTTGAGAAAGTGGCACAGGGTTCCCCGTTATCACCTTATCATCGACGTAGACCACGCAGTCAGCGTCCCCGGCGGTTGGCTCGTCGAAGTCATGGTCCCCGAAAGCCAACTCAAAAGAAGTAGGCTTGACTGGAAACCCAAAAACAAGACGCCCATCCGGGTCAGGGGAAGTGGAAAATTCCACAGAGGTTGCTTCTGGTACCGATGGAGGTGCGGAGCAGAGAGCATGGCGGGTAACCGACACCCAGTCACGCGTCGGGGCTGACTCCTCAGGTCGCTCCAGAATGACGACCCCATCTGAGACAGGAGAGTTCGAGGAAGAAGGCCCCACAGGAAGAGGATCCTTGCAACGAACCGGACGTGAGTTTGGAGAAGCGTTAGACAATGGAGCCGGGCGAGCCCTCGACGAAGCAGTAGCCCTCTTCGCAATAATGGAAGAAGGAACAACCTTGTTAAGCGTGTGCTTCTTATGGTGTACGTAAACCGGGGAGTCAAAGCCGGGGAAAAATATCTCACGCAGGGGCTGACCACCCGGAAGCAAAGCCACAGGGACATCATGCTCCGGGAACCACACCGTGCGGTCACGGGACGTAAGCGACCCTGCTTGGTGTGTCGGAGCCACGATGGGTAGTAGACCCAGGCCGGTAAAAAAATCATAAATTGCATCCTCCTCCAGATCTGAGGGGATGCGGGTGAGGTCGACGTAGTAATAGCGCTCATAGGCGCTATACGGCTTGACCACAAGCCGTTGACCCATGCAAGACACTGCAGAACCACCAAGCTTGATAGCGAGGTCCCTGAGGCGGCAAATTCGAAAGTGGAGGGCAAGTCTGGTGTGTTACACCGGACTTGCCCTTCAATTGATGATTGGTTAGTTTTTGTATTTCTAATCATATATACCTTTTTGGGTGCACAGGACAAGACCACCTCCCATTATACTTTGGAGGATTTGTCGGCCCCGGGTATCGAACCCGGGACCTCCCGGTCCTGAAGTGAGTGGCGGACCACTACACCACCAGGATCGGTGGAGGGCAAGTCTGGTGCCAGCAGCCGCGGTAATTCCAGCTCCAATAGCGTATATTTAAGTTGTTGCAGTTAAAAAGCTCGTAGTTGGATTTCTGCTTTGGATGTCCGGTCCGCTCCCTTTGGGAGTGTGTACTTATGGATATTCGAAGCATTTTTTGTGAGACTGTCTTTCTGCCATTAAGTTGGTGGATTGATGGACTTACATCGATTACTGTGAAAAATTAGAGTGTTTAAAGCAGGCGTTTGCTCATTTGAATACATTAGCATGGAATAATAAGATATGACTTTGGTGGTCCGTTTTATTGGTTTGCATACCAGAGTAATAATTAATAGGGACAGTTGGGGGTATTCATATTTCAGCGTCAGAGGTGAAATTCTTGGATCGCTGGAAGATGAGCTTAGGCGAAAGCATTTACCAAGGATGTTTTCATTAATCAAGAACGAAAGTTAGGGGATCGAAGATGATTAGATACCATCGTAGTCTTAACCATAAACTATGCCGACTCGGGATTGGCAGTCGTTTAAATTAAATGACCTTGTCAGCACCGTATGAGAAATCAAAGTCTTTGGGTTCCGGGGGGAGTATGGTCGCAAGGCTGAAACTTAAAGGAATTNNTTAATAAAGCATGGGCGGAGGTCGACCATACCGTCGTCTGGGGACGGGAATGATATTTCCCGTAAAGGCGTGTTTGGTGAAGGTACCAAAATTTCTGGTGCCT
>NW_027152057.1:4298-16798 GCF_004359215.1 Bremia lactucae | reverse complement strand
GTAGTAGAGTGGCAGCTACGGCTGTTGAGAAGTTGATCTATATGAAAAATTAATGTGCACCTTGATATACATCTCTAAAAGTTAAACTGCTTCGAGAGGATTTAGATGAAACTTTCGAATATTAAAAACATTTACAGACTGATGATGATTGAGTGTCAACGTGCGTGCTGATACGTATAACGCGTGGTTTGGATACATGGATGCGATTGTAAGCCTGTCCTTTATTTTTCGTAGCAAATGGTGTGGAGTGGGAAAGTAGTTTTGAGACTTCTTGTAGCAGGATGATGGGTGGTGGAGTTTTGGCACGAATTTGTCCGATGTTTATCTATTTTTGAAGGGAGTGGAATGGCATTTACACATTTACTGCAACCTATCGAAACTGCGTCCAACTAAGGTTTGCCTGATGGGCGGCCCATAACCTTAAACCAAAAGAAAGGGGGAGACTATTTTATGGTCTCCTCTGCAGTAGGAAAATGGGAATGATAAAGAGGGTATACCTCGTCCAAATGTGTTGCATGCTGTTTACTAACCCCTTTCTTCTCCTCATGTTTGGGTAAACGAGGACTGTAGCGACAAAAGGAGGATGAAATGCTGGGGTGTAGTGGTGTAGATGGGGTTATGCAAATGTGTATATAGCGTGCCTTCTTCTCCATTGAGAATTTATTTATTTTATTGGTGCACTTTTAACCTGGAACTCTTGTTCCCTTGTCTCAAACTAGAAATGTGTCAAAAAGCTGATGCACAGTGCTCTATTTCTGTTTTCCTGCTTTGCTCTACGCCAGTGAGTTATTGATTGATTTTGAACAAGCCGACTCTCCGTCTTTTGACGTCTAGCCACTACCGTTTATATGTTCTGCCAAGCATTTGTAAGCGCACCGTCATGACTGGTGCTGGGGCTTAAGCACAGTGGATGCTGGAGGAGCAAGGACTTATTTGGAGAAGCTAGGTCTAGTGACAGTCGTGTTCTTTTATGGGTTGCCGTTCGACTGTGTGATGCAGTCACGACGTTGCAATAAAGATTCGCGCTTGTCTGTTCAAGGACGTGCGACAGTTGCCGTGCTTTGTTTCTCCTGTTTGTTCTTTGGTTGTGCTGCTTGGAACCGCTCAGTTAAACGGGGTCCCTACAAGATCGCACATATACCCTCGAGACTAATCTGACTGGCCTTGATGCAAACATTATATTTAAAGTAGATCGCTCCCGGATTGCTAAAGCTGTAAGTGAAATATATATCCATTAATTTTAGAATATCAGATATTTAGATTCAGAAAAACAGTTTAGAAAAAGAATAGACTTTAAGATATAAATTAAATAGATAAGAAACTTAATCAATAAAACAGCACAGAATTAGTCTTAGGAAATTTAACTGATATAGAATTTGAATATACTACAAATACTGTTCCAAATTGCTCCTTTAACATGTAAAAACGTTGCTTTTTCAAATTTAACTGCTAGAATTTTTGAGCTTAAGCTTTTTAGTAAGAATTTAAAACAAATAAATCCAAAAGTAAAAGTGCCTTAAGAATCCAGGTAAAGAAAAGCAAAGTCGCACAGTCAAGTACAGAAACTTTGTTATATAAAATTTTGGAACTGATGGAAACTTCAACGTAAAGAAAGAGATAATTAGAAAGAGAAAAAAAGGCGTACCAATTTGGCCTTAACGATAGGCACTTATTCGGCTTAATATAATACTGGAATCTAACAAGGTCGGGTTATTAAAAGTTCTTTGTAGCTTTCTCTATTATAGCAATACCAATTATAAATTGACGATAGCTCTGCTCGAAATCGGAACTGGCGATGTACAGTTAGCTGCTTGCAAAGGTTCTTGAAGCATTTTATAAAAGCTTGCAAAGATTACGCTGTAGTTGTCGATACAAAGAAAGGACTTAAGAAGTAGAATAAGCTTTGGAAATGTTGATTTCAAAATTCTTTGCTTGCGTACTTGACCATAGTTTTGTTATGCTGGACATTTTTAATACAACGTATACATTCTCAAGCACGTAAAGTACAGTAGTGACACAAGTTTAAGTATAGGAATTCAAAATTGCACAAAAAAGGTACTAGCATTCCTATATTAATATTTCGATGGAAATATTCTAAGTGCCACTGCTGTTAAGAACCGAGACAAATTCGACCACTTTAGTATAGGAATTTCAATAGGCGACATTAGTATAAAAATTTAAACACTCATTATAAGTATAAAAATTAAACATGCGATATCAATGCAGGATTTATACAGACGACATTAGTATAGGATTGTAAACAGGCGGCATTAGTTTAGGAATTTCAGCAGAGGAAATTAGTGTAGGAAATCTAACAGGCGACAATATTGTCTAAGCCGCATGACAGACAAGCGTAGTAAAGTTTATTGACATGATATTATATTGTCCGCAAGCTAAGCGAAGAGCATGTCACACGTGAAAAACTCCAAGTAGAGCGTCTATTATAATTCGAATCAAATTCGAAGACTTTGATATGGAGTTTTAATAAGGTGAATTAGAATAGGAGTTTAAGCAGAGGATATGAGTAGAGGAATTTAAAAAGGCGACATTAGTGTCTATGCATGACGCACAAGTGTAGTACAGCATATTAACATGACATTACAGTGTTCGTAAGCTAGGAGAAGAATACAACAGAGGTATTAAAGTCAATGGCTGTTATAACCCGAGCCAAAATTGACGACTTATTATAAATTTTAATTAGAATAAATAGTATAGAAATTTAACAGGCGATGTTAGTTACGGAATTAGAAGCATAGTGTAGATATAAAATGCGTCTTATTATGTAATTACTATATATTCTATTAGCTGGGTGTATAGTATTAAAGCTGAATAAGCTTAAAGTAGAGTCTATACAACTTTCAAGAAATTCATTAAAAGCTATTTTTAATGTAATAATTGAAATGAATGGTAAAAGTATTAGCCGGATTCGACGACTTCAGTATAGGTAGATAATTCTGCAATATTAGTGGGCAATCATTAGTATGGGAGGTTTAAAAGGAAATTCAATAACGGGAATTAAGCAGGCAATATTAGTATCGAAATTTAAGCAAAAGATATAAGTATTAGAAGTTTAACAGAAAATGTTATTTTCGAATGCTTAACGTTACATAACTTAGGAAGTTGAGAAGTGCTTTTACTATGGGAAAATAACGGGCAATGTTAGTACCTGAAGTTACCGAGAGGATGCTCTTAAAATTTAAAAAAAAAATAGTATGGGAAATGAAGCAGTAATATTAGCATCGGAAGTTACACAGGCGATATTAACATAAGAAGTTATACAAGAAAGTTTTAATATCCGAATGCTAGTTGTGATATTACTGTTAGTATGCTTGATTCAATTACTTGGTAAAATCGAAAGGCATTTACTATAGAAATTATGCAGCAACATTAATATCGGAAATAAACAGGCGATATTAACATGAAGTTGAAGGAAAAATTAGATCAAAAGGCTAGTTGTCATATTACATTTGGTGTGTTCGATTCTAGAGGTTACAAAATGGATTTAGTATGGAAAATGAAGCAGCAAAATTAAAATCGAAAGATACACAGGCGATATTAACACAAGAAGTTAAACAGGAAATTAATATCGGAATGGTAATAGTAATATTTCTATAAGTATGCTCAGTTCAATAATTTTGGAAAGTCAAGAAAGGATATAGAATGGGAAATGAAGCAGCAACATTAGTTTCGGAAGTTACGGAGGCAATATTCATGTAAGAAGCTAAACAGGAAATACTAGTAACGGAATGCTAGTAGTGATATTACAATCAACATGTTCGCTTTATCAATTGGAAAATTAAAACNACAGGCGATATTACCATAACGAGTTAAACAGGATATATTTATATCGGAATGCTAGTAGTAATATTACAATTAGTATGCTCGATACAATTATTTGAGAAGTCATAACGGGATTTAGTATGGGAAATGAAGCAGCAATATTTGTATCGGAAGTTACACAGGCGATATTACCATAACGAGTTCAACAGGATATATTAATATCGGAATGCTAGTAGTGATATTACTGTTAGTATGCTCGATGCAATTGTTTGATTAGTCATTACGGTAATTAGTATGGGAATTAAGCAGCAATATTTGTATCGGAGGTTACACAGGCGATATTAATATAAGAAGTTAAACAAGGAAATGTTGATGTCTGAACGCTAGAAGTGATATTACTGTTGATATGTTTGATTGAGCAGCAATATTAATATCGGAATCTAACAGGCGATTTTTTTAACATGAAATTGAACAGAAAGAAATCATATCGAAAGGCATGCTGTGCTATTACTACTAATTTGTTCGATTCTGTAACTTGAGAGGTTACAAAAAGGATTTAGTATGGGAAATGAAGCAGCAAAATAAGTATCGAAAATTACACAGGCGATATTAACATGAGAAGTTAAACAGGAAAATTAATATCGGAATGGTAGTAGTAATATTTCTATAAGTATGCTCAGTTCAATAATTTTGGAAAGTCAAGAAAGGATATAGAATGGGAAATGAAGCAGCAACATTAGTTTCGGAAGTTGCGGAGGCAATATTCATGTAAGAAGCTATACAGGAAATACTAGTAACGGAATGCTAGTAGTGATATTACAATCAATATGTTCGCTTTATCAATTGGGAAGTTAAAACGGGGTCTTGTATGGGAAATTAAGCAGCTGTATTAGTATTGTAGTATTGGAAGTCGAATTGTAGTACTGGAAGTTAGACAAGCGATATTAACATAAGAAGTTAAACAGGAAATACTAGTAACGGAATGCTTGTAGTGATATTACAATCAACATGTTCGCTTTATCAATTGGGAAGTTAAAACGGGGTCTTGTATGTGAAATTAAGTAGCTGTATTAGTATTGTAGTATTGGAAGTTAGACAAGCGATATTACCATAAGAAGTTAAACAGGAAATTTTGATAACGGAATGCTAGTAGTGATATTACGATTAATATGTTCAATTTATAAAATGGGATGTTTAATCAGGTTAAAAACCGAAAATAAGGCAGCAATACTAGTTTTGGGATTAAACAGGCGATATTACCGTAATGATTTAAACAGGAAATATAAATATCGTGTCAGTAGTGATATTACTGTTGGTATGCTCGATTCAATAATCTGAGAAGTCATTAAGGTATTTATTATGGGAAAAGGAAGCAGCAACATTAGTATCGGAAGTCACACAAGCGATATTAACATAAGAAGTTCAACAGAAAATTTTAATATCGGAATGCTAGTTGTGATACTACTATAAGTATGTTCGATTATATAACTTAAATGTTTAGAGGGAATTAAGAAACGGAAATAAAGAAGCAATACTACTATCGGAAGTTTGACAGGCGATATTACCATAACGAGTTAAACAGGATATATTAATATCGGAATGCTAGTAGTGATATTACTATTAGTATGCTCGATACAATTATTTGAGAAGTCATAACGGGATTTAGTATGGGAAATGAAGCAGCAACATTTGTATCGGAAGTTACACAGGCGATATTTATATAAGAAGTTAAACAAGAAAATTTTAATATCCGAACGCTTGATATTACTGTGAGTAGGTTTGATTCAATTACTTGGGAAAATTGAAAGGGATTTACTATAGAAATTAAGCAGCAATATTACTATAAGTATGCTCAGTTCAATAATTTGGAAAGTCAAGAAAGGATATAGAATGGGAAATGAAGCAGCGATATTAGTTTCGGAAGTTACGGAGGCAATTTTAACGTAAGAAGTTAACACGAAAATATTCATAACGGAATGCTAGTAGTGATATTACAATTAATTTTGTTCGCTTTATCAATTGGGAAGTTAAAACGGGATCTTGTATGGGAAATTAAGCAGCTGTATTAGTATTTTAGTACTAAAAAGTTACACAAGCGATATTAACATAAGAAGTTAATCAGGAATTATAAGATCGGAATACTAGTTGTGATATTAGTATAAGTATGTTCGATTATATAACTTGGAGTTTTGTAAGAACCGGGAATAAGGCAGCAATACTAGTACTGGAAGTTAAACAGGCGATATTACAATTGTAGCGGAGCTACCTCGCTCCTAAGTCAGAGGAAGACTTTCAGACTCAGAGAGTCACTTAGTTCTATTGAATTAATGGGTTTCACAACTCAGGGAGACGTACAGCCTATTAAAGCTTAAGGATTCTAGCTCAAGGGATTTAGGGGTTCGTAGAACGAAGTGGCAACTAGTGCCTAAGAGGGTATACCTTAGAAAGGCTTCTATCTCTTACAGATCACTGCGCAAGCCTTAACGCTTTTGGATCAAAAGGGGAACTAAACTTTATTTAATTATCTAAATCTAAAACCTGACCCTAGCGAATTAAAATAGATTTTGGCCGCCAGATTTATATCTATCGGCGACCACATTTATTACCCATAATATATGGGATTTAAGTAACTAACTATTTTAACATTAGATAAAAGGGTCTTTTACCCATAAGGTAAATGTACCACAACAACGGTTCTCCAACCGATGTGTGCCCCATTACACCCTACCCCATTAGACTGGTGACACCGAGTGACAACATTTGCTTCATTTCCTCTTTGAGGTTGGAACCTAAACAGCTAACCGTTTGGTTGTGTTTTCCATTGCTATGTCTAATGACAATCAAGCGTGAGTCACAGACTCTGAGCCCCTTCCTCGACGATGAGGGAGTGGTGGACTTTGAAAGTCACTCTCAATCAGAGGAGGAAAAAGAGCGGCGTTCGCTCACGCCTTCTCCACCGGACGAACGTCGGCGAGCCCCTAATCCGTTCCCAGAACATGGTGCCGCTGATGTCTTAACTGCATTGAGTAGGACACGGGACTCTGAGTCCAACATTATTACGAATCCGCTCGATGGAGAGCAAGAGCAGATAATCCTCATAGAGGAAAGAGCTCGTCGTCGAGCTGCCAAAATAGCGAAAGCTGGGGCTCATAGTGAATATAGATTCACTCCGCTTAGTGCGGACGAGCGTCTCAAAGTGATAGCAGGTCATAGCTTGGGCACCTGGATCTCCGGTATCCGGCGAGGACGCTGGAGGAGATCGCTGCCCGCGACGCTCTTCATGAGCAATACATTACGCCAAAGGCAATGACGCGAAGCCAGTATCTGTCGCGTTTACGTGATCAAGCCCGTGGGGCTTCGGTGACCTCCATGATGAATATTCCGATCGTTTTGTCTCTAAACGAAACAAGGAGTGAAAACGAAGTCTCATTTGAGAACCCGGTCCACCGGGCCCGCCGACTTCGTAATATTTGAAATATCAGAGAGTCTGCGGATAGAGGTGATGTTCATTTGGAACGCTTCGATCTCGCTAATCTAAAGCCATACAAGAATAAATACAGCTTCTGCCTTTGGCATCTGCTTGTTCTTTTTGTTTGTCTTGGCTATCAGCCATCGTATCCCTTACATGTCTTAAGACACTAAATTGCGTCGCGAGAAACTCGCTTACTTGTTTCCGAACGGTAAAACAGGGCTGATATCAGCAAGCCTATCGGCCAACCCCCCCCCCAAGCCCTGAACCACGCAGTGGTATCGGTAGTGGAACGCGCGGGTGGGTAAGATCGTTTATACAAAACGGAGTATAGCCTGCAGAGGCATGAACAGCATTATTTAACGCAAATTCCACTACTGGAAGCATTGAGCTCCAGCGCTTTGGTGTCTGAGCACACACGCTGCGTAAAACGTCAACAATGACGCGATTGACACGTTCAGTTTGACCATCGGTCTGCGGATGGTCCGCAGTGGATATATCCAATCTGTTGCCAAGCATTCGGAAAATTGATTTTCGGAATTTAACCGTGAAACCGGGGTCCTGATCAGAGACAATTGCCACTGGCAAACCATGTTGTCGAAACACGCGATCGATAAACGCTTAGCTGTACCCTCTCCATCAATGGAATCCGGCACGACCGCTAAGTGAGACATTTTGCTCAAATGGTCAACACAGACCACTATACCGGAGTTACCGGCTGAATCTATCGGTAGCCAAAAAGAAAATCCATGCTAATGGATCCCCAGCATCTTATGGGGACGAGGAGACTTGCCAGTGGCGCAGTAGCATGTGCCAAGGGTTCAACCCGTTGGCACGTCTTCGGTGCGGGTTGGCAGGGAGGCCATCCATTGGATGGTTGCTCGTCTGCTTTTTAGCCTAACTCCGGCGATGTGTCATCGTACCGCCCTCCCCGCGGGTATCGATCCACGTACCTCCCGGTCCCAGATCCAGTGCTTAACCACTCGGCCACTGGGGTCGGTTGCTTAACTTCACAGAGAAACAAGATTCATTGCACTTTAATTCTGTAAATTGCCTAACTACTGCTAAAGTTGTCGTAAAATGTATACTAATTCGGACAAATATACGGGATGCCGGAGCTAAAAATTAGCGCGATGTCAGTTTTAGATGCCAGTATAGTAACTTGAAGTCAAACTGGCAATGCCAAAAGTCACTTTAACCCCCCTATTTGTTGTATGAAATTTGGCGCAGTGGGTGGGGTCACCTGCAGTTAAGTGACATGTTGAGGGTTCGAGTCCCGCAACGACCCAAAAAATAAAAAATCGGGAGACATCCTGACTATAACGGTATTAGATCCTTGCTTGCGGTAAATTCTGTAAGGAAACAGGCTGAAGGGAGTTGTTATACACCGGCGTATAACGTGGATCCGCAAAATAATTTGAGCTTGCTCGAGTTCCACATCCTAACTTTCGGGTTAGCAAAACGCATAACGGTCACAGTGGGGGATGCTAACCGAAGTATCCATGGCGGACCGGGGATCTGATCCAAATCATTGTACAATATATATCACTAATGGAGTAAACTCCTGACCTTCAGTGGGCGCGGTTGGCAACGGATCTCAATACCAAAATATAAATACTCAATAATCCACGAAAAATGGAGATTGAGTATAACAAACTAACCAAGTTTTGCTTGAAACTGCAGAACTTGGTTAACTTTACTTGATGACCGGTGCTTTAGCGGATCAAATGACCCATTTTAGACTGAATTACCCAATTCTTGGTGTAGAATATCGCAGCTGGGAGGGGTTACGTTTTGAGTTTGATTCCTTTCCGGGGGTAAGTACCTTGGTTTTGGTAGTAGCTCCAATAAAGCTCGTAGTTGGCGAAGAATTGAACCCGAATGACTCAGTTGTTTTTGTTGCAGCTCCAAAGAGTATCGTTCAACATGGAGTCGAACAACAGCAGTTATAGTGGCTTGGACCGATACCAAGTTCACTTGGACTGAATGAAAACGAACATCATTCCGGTGCATCCATAAACAGCGAAAAATAACTGCTCGTACAATATGGAGAATCACGTAGACGTTATAGCCAAACTTCGAAATAGCGGACGATTTCGGCTCTACTATGAAAAATAGTAGCGAATCCCAGTATAAATTGGAAGAAAAGAGTTGCTGTAGAATTGGAAGCCAAGCAGTCCAAACTCGAGTTGCTAAGTCACAAAACCAAAAAAGGTGTGAAGGAGTCTCGAGAGTGTTGCATCCGAAAGGGCAGGGAGTGTCTGCATTCGGGACGTGCTGTAAGCGGTAGCCTACAAATAGGGCATTATGTTGAAGCCTATATAGCAGATCCGCATAAACTGGGAGAATGTGCTTGTTCATCTTTGTATCCCGTTTCCACATTAGATCGGGAGGAATTAATTCAATACCCAGTCTTGATAACGGTAATAGCGGAACTTCATGTGTACTCAGAAGATTTCGGATGCGAGTCACACTTAACTCAGCAATCTCGTAGGAATTAAAAACCCATGCGTGAAATGCGCTATAGTAACACGCTGCTTGAACGGGACCAAATTGAGGTTCCATTAAGCTTTGAAGCAGCGGCTTGATTCGAAGCAAAAAAATTGAACAGGAGCGAGTGCTGCTTGTCCTTCCAGGATCAAATGGTCGTAGAAAGCTTGAAAGTGCTTCTGTTGTAACTGGAACGGGGCAAGCTTTGAACAGATCCAGCGGCCGAAAAACTTCTTGATTAGCAAGATTGTTACTAATTGTAATGGGTTGGCTGCTCCGGCAAGGGTTCGACCACGATAAGCATACCTAATGTCCACATTGTCGAGAAAAGGTGTCGTTAATTTATCAAACTTGCACTGCATCCGGACAATTTTCTTTCGAAAATATACATTCCAAGTAAAAAGCACAAAATGCCAGTACGGTCCTAGTTGCAACTACCTGGGACTTCGAGATGCGTTTACAAAATCTGGACTTGTTGAAACCGGCGCGTATAATATATCAAAATCTTTACCCCGAGGGTAAATAGCGTTGTCAAAAAGTTTGATAACTGGCTCCACCCAAGAAGGAGCTTCATTGTTTTGTGAAGACCGAGTTGTTATAATAACCTTGCACAACATGTGGAGCTGGAGACTCTGGATCATCGTAGATAGAGAAGTTAAACCGAGACCGCCCTTGTCGGGAGGAAGAAACCACCATTGCTTAGATAAAGCTATGTTTGATTTATAACGGCAGATAAATCGTGCAATAATTGAGTTAACTTGTTGTTGAAATCCAGTTTGTGGCAAATGACAAACACTTGCCGAAAACCACAATACCGGGGGAATAATTTGTTGAAGAATGACCACCCGGCTACGTAATGTCCGAGCACGATAGTCCCATCGAGAACATATTGTTTTCATATCAGCAAGAAGATGTTGTAGTCGATCTGCATTGCTTAAAGTTGGTCCATAGTAAATCCCTAAGAGTTTCACACGACTATCGTTTTCCAATACTTCAACGCCTAACTGTTGGAGATCCAGCTTGAGAGGTTAGGTAATACTGGACCATGGGCGAAAAGGTAAAACAACTGTTTTGGCTGTATTAAGGCGCATGCCAGATGATTGACAAAAGTCCGATACTAAGTCTAGAAAGACTTTTGTATGCCGAAGATCGTGAAGTAGCCCGGTGCAATCGTCCGCAAAGCTGATAATTGAATGGGTAATCGAGCCACCAGATAGTCCGAAAGGATGAATTTGGCTTGGATGTAATTGAGTAATGGCTCCACAAATAGTACAAATAGTGCAGGCGAAAGTGGGTCGTCTTGTCGAACACCCGCACCTAATTCAAAAGGGTCCAATGGACGGCCATTAAACATAATGGAAACCAATGTTCCAGAAAATAGGACTTTAATCCATCGACGAAAAGAACTTCCAAATCCGAAACGCATTAAAACCATGTCTAGTGCGTCCCATACAACACTGTCGAAAGCTTTTGCAAAATCTAACAAAACTGCCCCGGCTGGTGACGAATTATTGGTGTACAGTTGGGACAGGGCTTGAAATCGTACATGAGCGTGCCGAATATCTCTGCCCGGAACAAAACCATATTGATCAGAATTAAGAAGCTTCCCCAAAACGGAGCCAAGATTATGGGCCAACATTTTTGGACCCAATTTAGCATCAACGTTAAGTAGAGAAATAGGCCTGTAATTACTGGGGCTCATTCTGTCGCCTTTCTTGTAAAGTAGCAAAATTTGGGCCCGCCGTTGGAATTTGGTCATCCTTTTCTTTTGAAATTGAGCTGCATAAATGACTTCCATTATTCTACTCCATAAAGATATATCCACTTGGTAGTATTCTAGTGGTAACCCGTCCGGACCCGGGGTTTTACCAGAAGCAGTATGTGTTAAAGCCCAGAAAAAATCGTTAGCTGCTAAGGGGCTATCCATGAAAGCTTGCTCCTGTTGCGTGAGTTGCTGGCGGGTATGACTTAAAATAGAAGAAAGCTTGATACGATTCCATGTGGGCTTGTGTCCGTATTCTTTCGATGGGAAACAATAAACTTCAGCCCAATAAGACTTAAATTTGGAGCATAGTGGTAACAAGTCGTCAGCCGAATCCACTGGTATAGTAGTTTTATGAAGGATTTCGGGTGGCCGAAAAAAAAACTTTGAACAGCGTTCAGAAGCTGAAATATCCATCGAAAATTTCTGTTTGGACGCAAAGTGGGTTTGTTTCTGAATTAACTCCGTAAGCGCAGCTTTTTGAGCAGCAATCGTGAGGGTTAAATCTTGAGTAGACGATTGTGCTTGCTGATGTTGAAGCTTATTAATATGGAGATGAAGACTGGCAATCCGGTCTTGGCGCTCATTCTTTTTTTACTGGAATAATCTTCTCAAAAATATCGAGTCTGTCCTTTTGTGTTCATCGAGTAAACAGCCACGATTATAATGGTGTGAGTGTGGGGCCCAAAAAGACCGTGAAATTTCGAGAAGCGAATTGCTTAAATATCCCTGTGCTTCGGGCAAAGCGATAACCCATGCCGGGCATTTCCATGGAGCTCGATTAGATGGGCGAAAACAGGTTGATCCCAAACTAAATTGGAGGCCTATGTGATCCCCAATCCCTGGTTTAGCACGAAAGTCATGAAAAATGTCTTGAAAAATCAAATTGAAAAGTCTTGAGCTCAATAACACATAGTCTATTCTGGAGCTGCGATTGGGACTCGTAAACTCTTGTAAGTCCGGGTTTTGGAGCCGCCATGGGTCGAGAAGATGTAAGTC
>NW_027152057.1:0-1354 GCF_004359215.1 Bremia lactucae | reverse complement strand
ACATGGCCCGCTTTTACTCGATCGGTAAAGAATTTATCGATCGCAAGTACTTGTTCACGAGGCAGTGGCCACTGCTTCATGACACAGTACTTCGAGCCCGGTTTGAGCTCGATCTCATGTCGAGTGCCTTTATCCTTAGGCAACTCGCATGGAACTGCTTCAGGGAATACATCCCTGAATTCATTCAAATCCTCGTATAGAGATTCAATTTTGACGAAGTTCTCTTATTGGAACCCCGCACCCCTCATTACACTATGGGGAATTTCGGCTACAGGGCCTCCTCCCACCCAACTATCACACACCTTCGGTGCGGGTTGGCAGGGCGGCCATCCATTGGATGGTTGCTCGTCTGCTTTTTAGCCTATCTCCGGCGATGTGTCATCGTACCGCCCTCCGCGGGTATCGATCCACGTACCTCCCGGTCCCAGTTCCAGTGCTTAACCACTCGGCCACTGGGGTCGGTCAAATCCTCGTATAGAGGATTTCCCTTGAGTGACTCCCAAGATTGAGTAGTGTATCTTTCAATCCGAGGCTTCACATCAAGGACACTTTCGTCCATCGATGAGCTGCTGAGAACCCGTCCGTTTTCTGCAAAAATCACCGCTGACCGTATAACGGTTGCGTAATCGTCCTCTGTGACGAGTACGCAGGTCTGCTTGATTTTACCACCATGCAGATCTCTCAAGAACCGCTGAGGATCTAGGGTTGGTAATTCAATTATCTCCGAAGTTAACTTCGGAGGCGCATACAGATCAAGAGTATAAGCGCCTACTCTTGATCCGTTATTAACCAAGACGTTTAATGTCTCGGTTTCGCGCATGTTTCACTCGCTGGGTTTTGATGGCGACGGGGACCGGAACGAGGATAATACCACCTGCCGTACGGGGAGTGTAAAGGGGGCCTGGAGCAACTATGTGTCTCCCGGGTCTTCCTGGGATTTACCACAGGCTGCCGAAGGATTAATCCCTCGGGACCTTGAAGTCTAGTTAACTCAACTTTTTGTGGATATTTCTCCTGAAGTACGCGGGGACCTTTTCTCTCACGTCTTCCGAGTGTGATTGCGCTATCACAGTCAGGTTTTCTACGGTCGACTCTATACTCGACCTAGGATCGGCGTGTTGTCCATTTTGGACAGCCGGTATTTTCCTTGAATGTCGCCCGCTAGGCGTACATTCATGTCTCAATCCGCTCGACTTATTCTAGTGGTGGACCTTTGGCGCTGCCCGTGCATTCGCACAGGCGCTGGCAGCTGACTCGACAGGGTAGTTGGTAATCACACTGTGATCTTGTGCAGTCGTACTAACGACCGTGCCACAAGTGAGGCCATCGCACTCACTCGTAGTACATCCTCACG
>NW_027152056.1:53708-60626 GCF_004359215.1 Bremia lactucae | reverse complement strand
AATAAGGGATATTTATTGTGAGGAGTACTTTCTCCAGACAAGCTATTAGTAAGCCTTTCTGGCAAAAATAAAGCCACGGCTTCTTTTCAGGGGCGAGATGAGAGATTTACTGTCTTCACTCCCCTGAGTGGTACCCACTGAAGCAGGGGTACCACAAGAACTTTTCTTACGATGGCATACGCCATTGTCGTCACCTTGCACAGAGACACGTGCAGGTGACCGTATGGGAGATCGTACGGGCGATGAGGGGTCATCCTCATCGTCGGATCCAAATAGACTGTTTACTCGTCTATCAGAATGAGCCCTCTCATTCGAAGGCTCATAGTCAGCCGCCTGACGGATATCAGGCGACTGTTCCATTCTCCCCGAGTCGGCCACTTCATCCGACTCGCATTCGTAGTAGACCTCCAAAGAGGGGTCGTATTCACGTGATGAATCACCACGTGCACTCGCAACATCTAGTGTTGTGCGAGTGGAAGACACTACGGCAGACTTTCCATCTGCCGCAAGAGATAGCAGTGCGTCACCCGCGGCTGCACGAACCGCAGCCGAAGGCGCAGCACTATCGTCACCCCGCATGAGTTGATCCTTCATGCCATGGAATTTAAAATGATGGATCTGACCAATCAACATCTTTTTAAAAATTAAGTGGTCACATAGCGACCACTCCATCCAATGACATTCAGAGTGATTGTCGTTTAAGGGAGGGGTGATGTAACGGGGTGTATCGTTACATGAAATTAACACTTAAAGGTTGTTAATTTATATATTATCTAAAAGGTAGATATTATTTGGAGGATTTTACTTTATATACTAATATTCAGAATTCTTATCCATACATAGGTATAGGCCATTATATCTATTTATCCCGCAGACTAATCAGCTGTAGGAGTAATCAAAGAGAGTTACGAATAAGACAGAGATAAGAATTCATTTACATGTTTAGTATTAGGTTATAGTTAAGTTATTATTTACAAAGATAGATTAAGAGACACTTAACTATATTTATTACAGTTTTCATTTTATCCTCTTAAGTCTACTTGTCTTAAGAGAAGTCTTCCTCTGCACGTACAGTGTACGTCACCTAACGTAAGGCACCACTCACAACTGAAGCAGTGTGAAGTGGACTTGTACTGAAACTGTACAAGTCGTAGTGTCGCGTTACATATCACACATGCGCGTTTTTGGTGCTCAAGGTTACGTACACATTGACAAAGCGAAACGTGCTAAATTGGACAAGAAGGCACTTCTGTGCATGTTTCTTGGTTATTCACACGAAGTGAAGGGTTATCGTGTCTGGAATTATAATTCAGAAAAGCTTGAAGTCACAAGGTCAGTGACATTTCAAGAACAGCCACGGACGAAGTATGTACAAGTTGTTGATGACGCACCTGTATCAACTCGTCAGCACGCAAGAATAAATGGCAAAGGAGACGATGATATCAGGGTTCAATCACCAATTTCCTCGAATCACGATGAAAATGAACCTATGGAGGTTGATCAGACTAACGGTGATCAAATAGTCTCGCATCCTCAAGAATTAACGTCGTTGGGTACACGTCTAGAGTATGGACTTGTAGATGATTTTGCTTTTGATATCGATGACGTTTACATGGAGCCAGCTGATTTAATTGAGGATGATATTCAGGCCAGTGTGCCCAGAGAGGGAAAAACTAATCTCCATGACAGTCTGGAGACACATTCGCCTCGTGTTTGTAGACACAATAACCCACGTGCAATATCTCCTCCAAGTACAGACTCAGAAGCTTTGGTTACGGTCGGGATGTCAGATGCCATCGTTTCGTCCGCAGAGATGAACCTGTGGAACGTGCCTCAAACGATATCGTATTGAGTATGATCAAGCTGATGCGGCATTTGAAACCCCATCAACGTACCAAGATGCTATGAAGTCTCCACAAAGTACGATGTGGAAAGAAGCGATAAAGGCTGAACTGAAGGCACTAAATAGCAAAAAGACGTGGAGTCCCGTGGGCAATTCGTTAAACAAGAAGGTAATTGGAACTTAGCGGGTGTTCGCCATCAAGCGGAATGAAAATGGTGATATTGAGCGATATAAGGCTCGGCTTGTGGCACTAGATTATCGTCAGACCTGTGGAATTGATTACTACAACACGTATTCTCCGGTCGCAAACATGAATTCAATTCGTGTGTTTTCCGCGGTATGTTGCCATTATGGGATGGCTATAATCCAATATGATGTCGATACAGCATTTATCAATGGGTTATCGAAGAAGAGGTGTTTATTAATACACCCGAGGGTGTTGAAATGAAATCGAGTCAAGTGCTGAAGCTAAATCGAAGCCTGTATGAACCGAAACAAGCTGCTGCAGTATGGTTTAAGACTATCTCAAGCTTTTTTAAGAGCATGGGGTTTATGGCGTGTGTCTCGGATCCGTGTGTATTTGTTCGTCGATTTGACAATTTTTCATGGATTTACGTGACGTTATATTTCGATGACATGCTCATTGGTGGTCTTTCGTACGACTCAATTAAGCAAGTTGCTGATGATTTGTCTACTAAATTTCAGCTCAAGAGACTGGGTAAAGTGCGATTTATTCTGGGCATCGAAGTTGACTACAAGATGGAGGAGAAACGACTCAAGATCAGTCAAAGCGCGTGTATAGCAAATAATGGTTGAATACTTTAATCAAGATAATGCTAGACCGGTGTATAATCCGGGTGTGCAAGGCCAGAACATGATAAAGTGTGAAGTGATTGACCCAAAAATGAAAAATTGTCCGTATCGTTCTTTGGTGGGTTCACTTCCCTACGTGATAACCGGCACAAGACCCGATATTGCATTCGCGGTGTGTCAATTGAGTCGACACTTAGAAAAACCAAGTGAAGAACATTGGAATGCGGCTATCCGAGTGCTGCGTTACTTAAAGTCAACCGCTATGGATGGAATCTGCTATCGGAGCATGTCACGTGAACTGCAGTTGAGTGCATTTAGTAACGCTGATTGGGGCAGTAACAAGGACAATCGACGCTCAACATCAGGTGTGATAGTGATGGTCAACGGATCACCCGTGATTTTTAAGTCAAAAATGCAAAATAGTGTGTCGCTAAGCACTGCTGAAGCCGAATATGTGGCTCTATCATTGTGCGTACAAGAAGTATTGTGGTCTAAATCGCTATTGCTGGAGATGAAGGTCAAGATTAATGGTCCAGTAATGGTGTACGAGGACAATCAAAGTGCGATTGCTATCGCGAAAAATGAATGATATCAAAGTCGTGCGAAACACATAGATATACGCTATCATTTTGTCCGTGATCAAAACAACAACAAGGTAATTCAGCTGGAGTATATTGAAACCAAGTTACAGCTCGCTGATTTCCTTACCAAGACTTTTGACAGAAGCTTCAATTTCTCGTGGCCAAGACCATTATTGGAAACTTCTTGTCGAGGAGGAGTGTTGAAGGTGGAACATCAGGCGACGGTTCGTTGTCGTGCTGATGTGGCGGTTACTGTCGTGAATGACACAAGAAGAAGAGCAAGCGAAGTTTTTACTTTTAAGTACGTTACATGTATGGGTTTTGCAGTGTGTTGTCATACCCCAACAGAAAGACCCCATCCGGGTAAATTTTATAAAATAAGCATAATCAGGTAATAACGTTACGGTCGAGTCGGTGACTGTGACGGTTAAAACGGATTAGACGATTCACCTAGTCTCATTGAAAAACAAAAGATGCAGTTTTAGGACAACGGGTCCCGTTTTGATATCGGGGCAGAACTAATTAATAGGATAGCTTACTTGTCGAGGGCAATGCGCTAAATTAATAACACCTTCAAGTACTGCGCTTACATATACAGGCCGATAAACCAAGATGGTCGCCTTAGTTGTTCTCTACACCACCAAATATTGCATTTTCTCGTACAAAAATTAAAAATAATAATTAGATTGCCAATGTATTAACTAACTGGGATGGTTGTATGGCTCTTGTATGATATAAGCTGCATTTAGCGATATGTTAGGAATGCAATTTATTCGCTCACTGTAATTGTGCCGCAGGCCATAGTCGAAGAAGGCCTAACGCTAATGAATATAATACCTTCATGTCGCTCAAGACATGCCTGAAATCTCAAAAGCATCAAGAAACAATGCATTTAATATTTATATAGGCTGTATTTCCTGGTTGGTATCCACTAAATGCAAATGTATTGAAGAATTTGAGTTCTGTATCATGTCGTAACTTGACCACTTCTAGCATGAACGATTCGCAACGTAGTTTGATTTGAGTTGTCGCATGGCTTATTGCTAGTGGTAGTAGCAGTCTCGCTCGTGGCAAGCTTTTGGCTTCGTAAAATAAGTCGGATGTCATAGAAATGCACACACCATTGCAATTAATTCAAAACTATATACCCTCTTGGTAGGGCGCTAAAGGGATGCGTCATTTTTTGCAAGACAAAGAAATGTCAACCAAAGTTTGTGGCGTCATATTCAATAGAACTGTAAAAACGATGCACTTCAATTTCGAAATACCTCGGTATAAATACTTTTAGTATATTTAAGTCTTAATGAGTTTAGAGTGGTTACTCAGCAGGAAAAAAGCCATACTGTAAAAGCTGCCAGAAAAGACACACGTGCCTGATCGCTTGACTGTGCACACAATTCTCTCATACGGAAATACGTGCTTCGGTAAATTCAGAGTAAGACCGAGTGTAACGGGGTGCATCGTCACATGAAATTTACAGTTAAAGGTTGTTAATATATTATCTAAAATGTAATTAATATTTGGAAAATATTACTTTACATGGTGATATTCTAAAAGCTTATCCATTGGTAGATACAGACCATTATATCTTCTTTCTCCGCAGTCCAGTCAGCGCTGGACGCGCGTAAAGAGAAAGACAGAAAAGACTTTTGGTACATGTTTTGTATTAGTTTATAATTAAGTTAGTATTAAGTAGAAAGACAAGAAAAATTTATTATATATAAATACAGTTTTTAATTTATACTTTTTAAAGCAAGTGTATTAAAGATAGTCTTTCGCTGCACGTACTCGTGTACGTGAAGTGAGGCACCACTCGCACTGAGGCAGTGCGAAGTGGACTTGTACTGAAGCAGTACAAGTCGGCAGTGCCCCGTTACACCTGGTAGCACTTTGTAGTCCGTCCTAGGACCACAGTTCCATCATCTAACATGTAAATGTTAGAGTATAATGGAAATACGCATCACGTTTCGCGTGATAGCTACTCCTCTCTGAGTGACATAGAAAGGAGAGCTGTCAAACGAATGAGTTCGACCGTAGGGAATGATGCCATCTTGGTCATGCTGTCCGGTTTGGACAGAGATGCCCTGCATTCAACTATCGCCAAGTTCATACAACATGAACTTGACGATGCGAAGGAGAAGGTAGCCTTGCTTAATCAGCAAGGCTCTCAACAGGCAGAATTGCTGATGTTACAACAGGTACAGACCCCTGTACCTGGGATGACGCAAACGCGTCGTACCGAAACCTTAAAAATTGACATCTCTAAGTTTAGGGGAGTCGAAGAAGATTTCCTCTTAAGATGGTTTGTCGAGTTGGACGATGCCATAAGGGCACGTCACATCATCGACGAGCAAATACAAGTCGCATTTGCTCAGTCAAATTTGGAGAGGTCGTGCCAAAACTTGGGCACTAGGCCTTTAGTTGCGCAACCCATATGTCTTTGGTTACTAGAGGCTTTTAAAGCCCGGCTCAAACAGACGTTTGAACCGCCTAGAGGTGAGTTCAGAGCTCGATCAGAGCTTCTGAAACTCAAGCAAGGCAAGCGTGATGTGCACGCTTATGCCAAGCACATTCGACTCTTAGCGTATCACATTAAAACCAGTTCATGAACACACGTTAATTACGGTGGTCATTCAAGGTCTTACGGATGGTCCCGTAAAGACCCACCTGTTCCGCTTGGAAACGGATACGCTTGAAGAAGAAATATCCGTTGCGGTACAGGAGGACTTTAGCTTGAGAAAGGCTCAAGCTAGCTCGTCAGCTCGTCAACGTATCGTCCTCCAAGACGACAAGTCAACCTATGGACTCTCATTCGTCGAAAGCGAGAGACCTCGACTTTTGATGGTGAGAATTGCTTTCTTGTTGAAAGTTTCTAGAACCATCGTTAGGCAAACGGGGTTCGAACTTTTTAAAGAGAGTCTTCCACTGCACGTACTTGTGTACGTAAAGTGACATAAGACAGCACTCGCACTGGAGCAGTGCTTTAACGGGGCACTGCCGACTTGTACTGCTTCAGTACATGTCCACTTTGCTCTGCCTCAGTGCGAGTGGTGCCTCAGTCACTTCACGTACACTAGTACGTGCAGAGGGAGACTCTTTTTAAAACACTTTCTTTAAAGAGCGTTAAATAAGAACTTTATTAATATAATTAAGTTCTTCTTGTCTTTTACTTAATACGAACTTAATTATAAATCAATACAAAACATACACTGAAAGTCTTATCTGTCTTTCTCTGTGCGCGCGTCCAGCGCTGACTGGACCGCGGAGAAAGTAGATATAATGGTTTATATCTACCAATGGATAAGCTTTTAGAATATTACCATGTAAAGTAATATTCTCCAAAAATTAGCTACCTTTTAGATAATATATTAGCTAACAACCTTTAAGTGTTACTTTCATGTAACTATACACCCCGTTACAAGTGCAAGTGGCTTCAGTACAACTCGGCAGCTGCCCCGTTGCACGCAAGACATAGTCTCGCGTCTTGATACATATCAGGCTTCTATAAGTAAATAAAAACCAAACCAAATTGAAGGCCATTTCAAACATATCAACTCATTGCTCACCGCACATTGCGCGCGTCTTGCAGCGATTGGTGGGATTGATGTTATGACCTATATCAACGAATTAAACATAATCGTCACGTTACTGCTACAATATTATCTACCAAAATAAGAATAT
>NW_027152056.1:42613-52486 GCF_004359215.1 Bremia lactucae | reverse complement strand
TTCTTGCAATGTTTAGTCAATTCAAAACGAAGTAAATATAAAAACTAATAGCTTTCTTATATTAAGTTGGATATTTATTTCGTTTTTGAGCTGAATAAACTTTGCTATATCGGAAGTGAAATAACAAATGTGTGAAATCAGGAGTGAAATGTTACAAAACAAATTTGACAGTGCACTTGATTGCTGTAGAGCAGAAAGTGCTCGATTATAGGGAGATAATTATGATTCTCTGCGGCTTATGTATTTACGGAGCAAATTGATCAAGGCGGGCAGATAGAATACTAATGTAGTGCCATGCCACATCTCATCCCTTACGTAAGCTTAAGCAAAAACTCCAGCATCTTCGAGCGCACGATATGCGTTGCAAGCGTGCTTTTTTAGACGAGGATCTTCGATATTTCGCCATTCCTGTACCAACTTCAACACGCGGCCGGCATTAACGGACTTAGCAAGATCATCGTAATATAGCGGACAAAGCGTCTCTATCACATGGAGACTTTCTCGCTGCACCTCTGGGGTAATGTCAGAGCCGCCGGCAGCGAGATCAACGATATATTGCCAGCCATCAGATTCAATAAAAATCTTTCGGCACTGCGGGTGGTCACAAAGCCGCGCAAGGGCGGCACTCACTAATCGGGAGACGTTAGCATATTTGGATTGACCGAGCAACACAAGCTGCGGTACCAGACTTGTCATGTCAAGCCGAGCTTCCCCGACCGTAGACATAGATATAGTACCGAGCACACCCTGCATCTGCGTATCGGCATACTTGCTCTCCAGTAGACCCTTAAGAGCTGAGACTCCATTTTTAATGCTTCTAGGGGAAAGCGGCAACTTCGGCAACGGTTTCGGGGCAGCACGCTTAATGCCATTAACGGTGGGGGATCTTTCAATAAGCAGCTGACTGCGGCGAAACAAGATCTTAAGCTCATGAAAAAGGTGCATAAGTGCCGTGATGTCACCCTCGCGCCGTTGTACTTCGATGACATATTCTTGCTTAGTCGTCTTAAAGATGATTATGTTCAGACTGACGCGTTGCGCGCCACCACACCTACGGTACTCGACCTTCCATTTGCACTTGTCAGCATTAAACTGGAAGTCCGTGTCCAGCTCGCAGAGCTTGACACCCACGACGCCGCACACGCGCTGGGTTGATTCAAGCTTGACGTGAAAATGCGTGTGCATCTCGAGACGAAACGGCGCCGGCGGAAGGTCGCGAGGCGCCACTTTCACATACTTTGTACGGTCGACGCGGGTTCCAAATGAAGGCGCGCCAACGCTACCATCGCTTAAATTGGCCTTCTTCTTCTTCGAAACCATTTTGAAAGATGTGGGGCCAGAAAAGGCGGCTCCCGATTGGCCGTGCAGGGTGTGGGGGCCCATAATGCTTAACGCTGGAGGCGCTGACGCCACGGCCATCGATCTGTACTGTGGGAGGTCAGCATGTTCATTTGGAGTCAATGTTCGGAACACAGGCTTCTCTTCCAGCTTTTGATCAGCCTTTTCTTGGCTAGGGCTGCTCATTGTATGCACTTAATCTTGCGCGCCTTCGGGAAATCTGTGAATGAGCTATAATTATTCGGTAGAGAAGCCGCCTCCCACAATTGGCTCGCTTATGTTATACAGACGAGGCAAAAGAAACTTCCTTGACCTATCCTTGGCCAAAGAATGTTCCAACATTCTGCGATGCGTGGATAACCGGGCGCACGAACGGGACGTATGTTACCGTTCCTCAGGCCTTAGCGCAGAGCATTCTCGTCTGAAACACACGCATCGTTATTAATTTAGTAAATTTTCTTTGCACGTGACGTTTCTGTCACGCGGTCATACATAAGGTTGTGACGATAGTGGCGCGATGAACAGCCGCTTCGTCGGTTTCCAGTCAAGAGGCGGCAACTAGCCGCTACTGTGCTTCATGACTCTCTGTTGATTGGACTTTGCAACTTGTCGACGCATTGAAATATTAACTACCACCACGAAGCCGACAAGTGTAATTTTCGCATGCTGTTTTGTTAAATAAGAAGTCGCAAAAACACTTTAAACGAACGCCAATTGTAGCCCTAACGACCCTGTGAGTTTGGCTTGGCTTAGTATCTAATTGGTTGCTGGATTATGCTTCGTCTAAAACACGTTGACGACAACGCGTGCGCTAAGCACGGCGAATGCGTCATCGTGTTACATCTGGCTACTTCTAGCAAAAGGGGATATTGGGGTTCAGGCTGGCTAGGTAGATATTGCTGCAGGTTTAATCCAATTGGACAATATTTGAAAAGATTAGATGTTGCCCGATTTTTTTGTTGTCCGAGGATGAAAGACTTTTAGAGATAATTAAGCAAACTTCTGTGAATGCATGGCACGCTTCTCAGCAATGATTCTAACTGTGGCATTGCCATTTGATCAATTGAGTTGCGAAAAAAGCATTAGGCTTTTGAATTCAGATTTAGGTCTTTTGGTCCCCGTCTGCCTAGGTCCGATTTCGTGTAGAATATATGCATTAATAATATGAATTTCCGGACTTGTACATAGCAGACCCGACATTTCTTTAATATCTATCGTAGAAAGTTGCTGCACTAATATGATTGGTTTTCGAAAAAGTCGAGGAGAATTCCCACCGAAGGCCTCGTAGAACTAACAGCAGTTTGAGCCTATAAGTCTTCCTCTGACTCAAGGGCTAGGAAGCTCCGCTATGCTAAGTTGCACTTGTATTCGATCCATATAACGGGGTGTATCATTACACTAAATTAACACTTAAAAGGTTGTCAATAAATATATTATCTAAAAGGTAGATAATATTTGGAGGATATAACTTTATATAGTAATGTTCAAAAATCTTATCCATAAATAGGTATCGACCATTATATCTATTTATCCCGCAGACTAATCAACTGTAGATGTAAATAAAGAGAGAGACAGATAAGATAAGATAAGAATTCAGTTACATGATAAGTATGAGTTTATTATTAAGTTAGAGTCAACAGATTAAAAGAAGAGATTCTTAATTATATTAATACAGTTTTCATTTAACCCTCTTTAAGCTAGTTACCTTAAAGAGAAGTGTCCCTCTGCACGTACTAGTGTACGTGAAATAACGTAAGGCACCACTCGCAACTGAAGCAGTGCGAAGTGGACTTGTACTGAAGCAGTACAAGTCGTAGTGCACCGTTACAATTCACGCCTGAGTCTATACAGACTGATCCTCTGAAACGATAAAATCGCTGGCGAACATTCCCAGAGGCTCAACGCTTAGCATTTGATTAAGTGAAAAAATAGTGGGGAATGAGCAAATGAATAGTATCTTGTCTCAGGGCCCAGCAGTACTTATTTGCGGCTTGATGCCTTTAGGCACTTTTAAGCAACCTGATTGGACAGGTCCATGACCATTTAGTAGCATATATGCCCACTCGGTATTTCCCGTACCTGCTAATGAGCCTAAGGCTGCCCTCTATTCTTGATTTTGATGATATATGAGGGGAATGGAGAGCATATATCTTCATCGGGGTGGAAAGGTGGAAATGGTGGCTATAAAATCTGCTATAGGAGTAGCAGCGATTTGGCCTGGCCATCGCTAAGCTTGGCGTCATAGCCGGAGAATGGGCTTTCACGTGTAGCATGTCTGTAGACGTCGCATTTCCAACGGGGAGACGCTTAAACAGCAATTGTCTCGAGTATTTGCTGGTCTCACATCGTGCGTTCACGCTTCTTATCTACACGGCAAGGTAAGAAAAAGACTTTGGGACTATGTGCAAGAGTTTCGGACAGTACAAGCTCGCAGAGCTTATTTAGTCGTGGTTCAAAGGACCACGATTCGTAAAATCGTTCAAAACTAGTACAAAAGCATATGCCTTTAGAATGCTTTTAGCTTCCAGCGATCACTGCGCAGGCCTTAAGGAGGCGCTGAATGCTTTAGATCAACTGGGAAATTGAGTTTATTACACTATTAGATATGTGTAAGAATACATATATCCTTAAGTACGCCTAATCTAGACCCTATCTACTAGATTTGCCTTACTAGAAGATTTCTATCTTGTGTGAATACCAATGTATAACCGATCAATTTTGAGAGAACATCATCTTTAGTGTACCTGAAAGCACTTTCGATTGAAAACAAGCGTGCAACCTCGTTACAATAACCTTTCGGTCCAGTCATTGTTCTAATGACTTATTTATGCATTGCATCTTGACCCATTATCAGGCGATTTTATGTATTAAGTTTGGCAGCATGAGACACTTGCGTGCGGCGTGTCTATATACCCGCGCAAGGCTCCGAAGAGCGACGCTCCAACTTCACCAGAAAACTGGTGCCCTGCGGGAAAACAGCAAGTCCCAGTTGGCGCGAGGAATCGTACTGGGGAAGAGCTTCGCTCCGTGGATACTCTAGGAGGTGGGTTCGACATGGCTTATTTTAATTAGCGCTGTACCTAATAGCACGGAGCTTGAATTCAATCCCGGCTTATTAGTCGCAAAGGCGACTGTGAATGGCTTTGATAAGTCATAGTCAATCCTGATTGACTCAGGGTGAGTACTCACGCAGACCTGATTATAGGCTTGCTCATTATTTTACTCTATCGTTACCAGTCACCAACTTAATTCGTGCGACTTATGCCAAGAATGAGCAATGAGTTTAAGGACTCGGCCATTGATTTGTCGGCACGATATTGAGTGCGGGGTTACATCAACTCTTTATTGATAAGGCCTTTCGTGCTAGCGGTGAATCCTCCACGCATCGAAATCTCTCATGATGAGGAGGAACTTAAGTTTTAAAATTCTCTATGATGCACATGATACTGCTCTTAGCAGTCATCTCGATCGAGAGAAGCCCTATGGCTTAGTGAGCCAGAGCTATTTGCTGACCCAAACTCTATACTTGGGTGAGCAATAATGTGCGCAAATGCGAGATTTTTCCAGCGGAATAGATCCTCGGCACGTGCGGCTGCGCCACTTGCCCATTTACCGTATTTACTGAGTGTCGGGAGTCCATCCGAATGAATTTTTGTTTAGCTTACATAAGGAATCGGATGGCAACGCGGTTTTTCTTGACCGATTGAGCAGGATGCTAATCAAGCGGCTTTTCCAACTACCAATAATGTTAAAAGTACAGCTGAGATGTTTAATGATCGCGCATTTCGTCTCCACGGTTTATCAGTGGCAATTGTATCTGATAGAGATTTCAGTTTCACGGTAACTTTAAGAAGACTATCTTTCGGGTGCTATACACAAAATTAGACATGTTCACAGCGAAACATTCGCAGGCCGATAGTCAAACTGAGCGTATTAATTAAGAAATTAAAGGCATTCTACGTTGTGTGTACCGAAGCATTGCAGCACATTGCTCCCTGTTAATGGGCTTGCGTAGAGCAACGCGTATTATGTCTCTACAGGCTATATTCTGCGCTATGTGAACGGCCTCACCCCACGCGTTTCGTTAACACTTGGACTACGTCGTTCAGGGCTTGGGTGGAAGAGACGTTGACAATCGGCTTGCTGATCTCCGCCCTGTCACTATTCGAAAACAGGTTAGCGACCTTCCTGCGACGTGATTAAATATATCTTACGACAAGAGCGCGATAAAGTGTCTGGTAGTCAAGACAATAAACAAGAACAAGCAGATGCTAAGCAGAAAGCTGAATCTCTTAGTATGCGGTCGGCGACCGAGTTTTGCCAAACGCTAAAAATCTACCTCCCATTGTAGTTTCTGCGGTCCTGAAGACCAAATTGCGTTCACACGTTATTGGGCCATTTACAGTCGTGGTCAAGAAGGGTCTAGTTTATACGCCAAACCTACCACACAAGCTGCGTACATACCTAGTATTTTACGCTAGTTTGCTTAAGCTATTTCAAAGTCCTTCCAGGTAGATTTGCAGGCGCTTGCGCTGGCTGTGCCGCAGATTGCATCATCATCATCAGAATGCTCAGCCTCAGCTGACAAGCGACGTACTGACGCTTCAACACCAGAAGATGTGTTTTGGACACCAAAAAGGGGACTCTGAGTTTGGGCGAAAGTCTCACGGAGACGTTGCACCTCCCGCCATAAGGCAACGAGAGCTGTCGACGATGTTTCGGTCCCCTCCGGTGTTGCTCGAAAAGCGCATATATATAGTTTAAAAAAAACTAGATATATTCGCTTTTCGGGTGTAACTCATTAAGCGACGTCGTTGCAATGGCCAAAACCAGCTCCGGATGAAGTGGCTCGGGTACCCCTCCTCTGAAATTTTTGGGAGAGAGCAACAGCACCCGCTTCCCAGTCAAAGGCCACGGATACTCGGAGAACGAGTACCCGGCAGATAAGGACGTTCAAAGGCACGTCAAAACGAGTGGCCTTTGGATCGGTCCCATTGAAGAGTACAGTTCTTCGATCGGGGCCGTCGAAGACAATAAAGAGGAGGCTCCTTAAGTTGAGCTGCTCCAGCATGTCTTAAAATCTGCCGAGAAGATAGTAAAACTCTCGGAGATGTCGAGGGATCTTTTCCTTGCTGAATTAACGGAAGGAAAGTTCCACATAATAGTCACACCAGTTCAGAAGAGATCACGGTGAACTGTTGCTTGTCGTCCACAATGGACGAGAGCGTCCTAGAAACGGACAAAAAAGAAACGGTTGGCTGATTAAGGCTGGGATGTCTTGAAAGATAGTCCGTTCTTTAAGGTTCTGTGGAAACATAGCGATGTGTTCCCAGAGGAAGTGGCGAGCCGCCTATCAGCAAATAAAGAAATCGGGCACAAGACTGATCTCGAACCTGGCACCAAGTATTGTGTGACTAGGCAATGGCCTTGCCGAAAGAACAAGTCGATTATATCGATAAATGCTTCGACAAGCGAGCCTCAATGTTGCACCTAAATTCCTCTAACACTTTAAAAGTTTCAGAGGATTTTTGGTGGCCACACCTAGATTGATGGGTGGCCAACTATCTTCGCTCTTGTGTACACCGAGATACCCTTCAATCAAAATTGCCCTTGCGCAGTCGATACTTTCAAAAGTCGCGTTCAGGGTCAACTTGCGTGGAACGATTCTTCCCGCCGACACATGTGGAGACGGGTACATCCTCGGTCATAGTACGGCTTGAGTCCATGGTTGCACGTGCAACCGAAGCACTAGTGTGGCTGGCTCGCGAGGGTCTTATGATGAATACGATACACTGATTTCAATTGGGCGCTAGCCTTATCTTCGCGAAATCATTGGAAAATTTCCGCTCTAAAGGAACGTACTCCACGTCTTCACTGGCTCATAGAGCCACATACTGCCAAGTGACGGGTTCAGCGACTCATCTACTTGAGCGCGGAACATTACAATTAGTATGGTCGTCATCGAGGACACAGAGGCACCGTCTGCTACATCATTTAGACGCGCCAGATATTGACTTTGCTTCATTATCTGTTATTTAAGTAACTATTTTAAGGGCTAAGCGCGTCACGAGCTTCTCAGGTGTCTTAGCCTTATGTCAAAGGGACCATACCGCCAACGAATAGCCTGTATATCACGAAGACGTTTGTTTCACCAGGTGGTAGAAGATAAAATCGCGGCGGGCATATAATTAAGGTCTTCTGTTTCTAACTTTTTATAAACTAATACAAAACCTGTAAGAAAGTTTTATCCGTCTCCTCTCTTTGCGCGCATCCAGCCCTGACTGAACCGCGAAGAAAGTAAATTTAATGGTTTGTATCAACGAATGGATAAGCTTTTAGAATATTACTTTATTTAGTAATATCCTCCAAACATTATCTACCTTTTAGATAATATATTAATTAACAACCTTTAAGTGTTAATTTCATGTAACGATACACCCCGTTACATCACCCCTCCCTTAAACGACAATTTCTCTAACTGTCATTGGATGGAGTGGTCACTATGTGACCACTTAATTTAAAATGATATTAATTGGTCAGAACCATCATTTTAAATTCCATCGCATGAAAGACAAATTCATGCGGGGTGCTGATAGTGCTGCGCCTTCGGCTGTGGTTCATGCAGCCGCGGGTGACGCACTGTTATCTCTTGTGGCAGACGTTCCGTCTGCCGTAGTATCTTCCACTCGCGCAACACTAGAAGTTGTGGGTGCACGTGGTGATTAACCACGTGAATACGACCCCTCTTTGGAGGTCGACTACGAATGCGAGTTGGACGAAATGGCCGACTTGGGGAGAACAGAACAGTCGCCTGATCATCGTCAGGCGGCTGACTATGAGCCTTCGAATGAGGGGCTCATTGGAGTAGACGTGCTGGTAGCATTTGCTACAGCATGTGGTTCCGACGATGGGATGATTCTTCATTGCCAGTACCGTCTCATGTGGCCTCACCCGCACATATTCTGTGCGTGGTGATGACGACGGCGTAAGCCATCGAATAAAGGTTCTTGTGGTACCCCTTCTTCGGTGGGTACCACTCAGAAGAGCGTAGGCAATTAAATGTCTCGTCTCGCCCCTGTAAGAACCTGACGAACGTGAGTTTTATGATCTTCCACGTCCGTCTTTTCGTCCATGGCCCGGCAATGGATGAATACATGGTCAATTTAACTCGGTACGAATTTCTTGAACCGGTCTCAACAGATTCGTTACGCATCTGTTGTATGTTGCAGGGGCGTACCCAAGCCCCTGTGGCATTACTTACCATTCCCAGAGCATCCCACTGGCCGCCACCCTTCTCTGGCCTTTCGCACACAAAAGGTCGGAGAGCTATATGGGGAGGTGGACTCCCTCACATGGTCCGCTTTTAATTGATCGATAAAGAATTATCGATCGCAAGTACTTGTTCACGAGGAAGTGGCCACTGCTTCATGACACAGTACTTCGAGCCCGGTTTGAGCTCGATCTCATGTCGAGTGCCTTTATCCTTAGGCAACTTGCACGAAACTGCTTCAAAAAATACATCCCTGAATTCTATTAGATTCTCGTATATAGGATTTCTCTTGAGTGACTCCCAAGATTGAGTATTGTATCTTTCAATCCGAGTCTTCACATCGAGGACACTTTCGTCCATCGATGAGCTGCTGAGAACCCGTTCGTTCTCTGCAAAACTTACCACTGACCGAATATCGGTTTCGTAATCTTCCTCTGTGACGAGTACGCAGATCTGCTTGATTGTACCACAATGCAGATCTCTCAAGAACCGTTTAGGTTCTAGGGTTGGTAATTGAAATATCTCCGAAGTTAATATCGGAGGCGCATACGAATTAAGAGTATAAGCGCCTACTCTTGATCGTCATTAACCAAGACATTCAATGTCTCGGTTTCTTCCTGGGATTTAACCACAAGCTGCCGAGGGATCAATCCCTCGGGATGCTGAAGTCTAGTCACTTCAGCATTAATTTTTTGAGGAGATTTCTCCTCAAATACGTGGGGACCTCTTTCGTCAACGTCTTTCGACTGTGATTGCGCTATTATAGTCGGGTCCTCTACGGTCGACTCTCTACTCGACCTAGAGTCATCGTGTTTTCCCTTTGGGGCAACCGATATACTCCTTGAATGTCGCCCGCTAGGCGTGCATTCATGTCTCAATCCACTCGACTTCTTCGAGTGGTGGACCTTCGACGCTGTCTGCGCATTAGCATAGCCGCCGGCAGCTGACTCCACAGTGTGATTAGTAATCACACTGTGATCTTGTGCAGTTGTACTAACGACCGTACCACAAGTGAGGCCATCGCACTCACTCGTAGTACATCCACACGCTTGTGGACGCTCCAAGACGTTCATCAGATGGCCATCTGATGAACAAGTGGTAGGCATCTTTACGGATCGATGCTGCCAGCTGATCCTTGGCTCGTATTTTCTGAGCCAAGGTAAACCTAGGATGACATCAAATTTGTCATCCAAATCCAGTACGATGAAATCATCATCATACTGTAAATCTCTTAACGTGTAGTGAAATTTCACTACGCGTTTCAT